>NC_054547.1:14944474-15129474 GCF_017654505.1 Polyodon spathula
GCGTCACCTCCCCCAGTCACGTCAACCTGTCCTCCAACACGGTCCCTGACTTCTCCTACTCCAGTAGTGAAGACGAGTTCTATGATGCAGATGAGTTCTACCAGACCAGCACCTCCCCAAAACGCTGCATAGAGTGAGTACTGCCCTGGAACACTGTCTAGAGAGGTGTGAGTCTATTACTCTGATGTTGTCGTCCATTTTATAAAACGTCTGCAACAAGCATTCCTGATTCAACCCAGTCTGTCACATTCTGCACAATGAACGCAATAACCGCCTTCGTTTTCCATCAATCTTGTCCAAACTTTTATCATACTCTCCTTATTTTGTATTTAGAATTTGTTTTATTGATTTTCAGAAGGACCAATTATACACTTCCAGCCTCATAAACATTTTGGATTGCATTTGGCTGTAATCTGATAAACTCGATTTGAGATTGTGTGATTTATTAGGTGATTTTGAGTGCCTTTCTGTATGTGTTGCACTGGTTTTAGTATAGTAACGAATAAAAGTTCTTAAATAGGTGTCAAAATAAATAAATAAACAGCAAAACAAAACAGATATGTTTGTCTGTGGCAGAGTAAGGGTTAAGAGGAATATTTATTGGTGTTGGCCATTGGTGTAAGTGAGGTTCCAGACAGACCTGGAAATAAATGAGAGGCAAATGAAGAATCATGGTGGCTAAGTGACTTGTCCTTGGCTTTGAAGTGAATATTGGGCATATAAAACTGCCTGAAAACAACTATGCTGTACTTGCACATTACAAATATGAATAACTATTATTTAACTACATACCAATTCATGACCTCAAGAAGAAGTTTAAAATTGCAAACCTGTATTTGACATTTACTTTTTAATTCAAGAAAGCCAGTATTCGGTTTGGAAATGCTATTAGGTATTTCAATATTTCCATGTAAAAGAGTGCTTCATTTAGGTTTGTCTTTGCTTTTAGAATGAATGGGTGGAAGTTTGAATGGCTGTTCCCACAGGGTTAAGTTATGTTTTATACATTTTAATGAATCACATGAGACAAATCTGGGTAGGGGTTTGCCTCAAGTTACAAATGGGTGTGCTTTTCGTTGCTGAGTTAGAAAAACATTGCCTGCCTCCTTCCTGTTCCAACCCCTCGTGAGGCACAGGCGGAGCCTTCTGTTTTAATCGGCGCAGTTCCTCAAGTGTTTAGTAGCAGCACAGAGATTGCAGGGGAATGTCAGGATTGCAGTGACACTCTATGGGTGCTTGGGAATTAAAGTTTAGCAGCGAATGGCCCTGGCTCCAGGTCTCAGTGTTTTGGGAAGGAGGGACTGGGGAGGGGTGGCAGAGGAGAGCGGGTAAGTGTCCGCTTTGCTTAGGTTGCACTAACAGATGAATATTTTACTTACTAAAACTCATTAATACAAACTTTAATACAGTACATATATACATAAACCAGACAGAGATCACCCTTGTCGTTAATGATTTATTTGTTTATTTTAAAACTTGTTTGATGTATTAACTCTAGTTACTAGATAACCAAACCATCCTATTTACATAGTCGCATTTAGTAAAATAAAAGAAGTCACCTGTTTGAAGAGCTGTTTGTTTTAAAATGACAAGAATGAGGACACTGGAATCCCCGCACAGGCATGGGCCACTGTTTATCAATTGCCAGGAAAGACCTTACACTTTTTTGGAAATTGGTGCTTTAATCTCAAAGGACTGGCTAATTTTATTGCTCATATTTTAAGGGCAGTAGTAAAGAAATAATTAGTCATGTTTTTGTTTTTACATCTCCCTGGCAACTGGGGATATGTTTTAAAGCACTACAGCGTACTGCTAATCCATCTGTGGTAAAACTTAGACATTCTGTAGCACAAGTGATTGCATGCAGTACAAGAGAACTGCTGTTACAGCTGTGATAAGTCTGAAAGGCACAATGTGGATATAGCTGTACTTTTTCATTATACAGACTTGTCTTTTTGTATTTACATTTTATGCAGGCTCCACTACCAATACGATACTACTTTTTGATATTGCCATTTTCATATTAATGAAAAAAAATAAAATCTTTAAAAATACAAAATTTGGAAACGTTCTGCTTATTCAGTGTTAAGTCTGCCTTTTTTTCATTTAATGTATATTGTATTTGTTTGTTCAGAGTTCACTGCCTCTATAGCCACCAGTCAGCCTGATTTCTAAATGCAATATTCATGAAAAGCTACCATCACTTTCGTAGACCCCATTTGGATACCCAAGGTTTCTGTTGTGTGAAGCGGTCCTGTGTAATAATTCCGTTTTTTTTTAGCCTAGGCAGCTGCCTGCTGGAGTCCTGTATATTGATGGAGTGTTTGCTCTCTGTGCAGGGTGGAAAGGGCACTGCTGTGCTACGAAGTGGTGATGGGGTTTTGGTTTTTTCTTTTTCTGCACAGTCCGTCTATGGCCCCGGCAGTGCTGCCCCACAGCAGCACAGGGAGCAGTCTGAAACGTCCAGACACCAACGAGTCTCTCAACTCCTCCATGTCGAATGGCACCACTGATGCAGGTGAACCCAGGGGGACAGGGTTGAGAAGTGAGGAAACTCCCTGGAAATGACAACCTGATTTGAATAGATCAAGCTAGATTTGTTTTGTTAGCCTTTGCAGTGTTGATAAGGAATTGTTTAACAATAGACCCTCGCCAAACCATACACATGCAAAATCACATGGGGTTCTCATCTCTTTAATTAGTTCTTGCATGTCAAAGAAAAGCATTTACACAAAGAATGCTGACTGAAATAGAAGGCTGGGGAAGGTGTGTAAAAAATAAATATAAATAAATAAGTAAAATAATAGAAAGTAGTTTGGTGTTTTTCAGACTCCAGTAATGGTGCATGTCTGTCCCATTGTGTTCACGAATTGGGCAAGTCTACCAGACGCCCAAGCATGCTTGGTTTGTTGTGTCCTGACGGGAAAGAGAAAGGGAAAGGAGAAAAGGTCATTACTGATTTGTAAGCAGACAGACCTGCCCTGCATTTCATTTGAGGCATGTTGTTTGGATAGCTGTAATAAAATTTGTTTAACTATATTCTGTTTCTCAAAAAGAATGCGCTTCAACTGGATTCATTAGGTCATGAGAGTAATTTTCTGAAAAAAGGGGTGGGAATCCATTTATTTAATCACTGAAGTGAAGCATTTCCTCAGCTTGAACGCCCTGTGCACGTATGTGCTTTTTATATTCAGGAGTATATGATGTTTATGGGGAAGGTGTTCTACCTTACAAACATTTAATGGTAACATTGAAAGAAAACCAGGTAAAGATAAAACTGTCCCAAACGTTTCTTAATGAATGAAGTACAGGGAAAACTGAATTGTGAGAGAACATTACTCTGTACAGTATGAGAATATACAGTAGCTAAACCTCCAGAAGTCTTTGAGGAAAAGCCCAATGCAGTTCAGGACAGAAATAATATAATTGTTTAAAATACTTAAATATCTTTGCTAAAACACACAAGACATGCATTATACATTGTAGAGGTGTTTCCATGCATATCGGAATGACTGTTTATCTGTGCTGATATTCTATTGGTGTGCCAATTTAAATCAATGCAAATGACTTAAACAAAAGCAATAATACCTATTGTAGAGGAGGTTACCACTGGAGAGCACAAAACATTTTTTTGTCAAACAACACACGCCTACATATTTACATTTATAGCATGACCAGGACCTTGCTTGGACTCCCTGCATAATTATAATTGTATGCCAACTCACAGCAAACCCACATTGACAGTTAGAAAGCAGGAGGTTAAGAGACTCGTTGCTGTTGTTCACAGATCGGTTTGACAGCCATGATGACCGGGATGACGATGGGGAGGGCGAGTCTGTGGAGGAGCACAAGAGTGTCATCATGCACCTGCTGTCCCAGGTCAGACTGGGGATGGACTTGACCAAGGTGAGAGACCAGCTGTCTATCAGTTCTGCGGGTGTGGAGATGCTTCACAATGTGGCTCTCTTCAGTGGAATGTCCTATCCAATAAGACGCTCCACAGCTCTTAATAGGTTTGAAAAGACTACAAGGTCAATTTTAATGTTGCACCTTTTTGTTTTTTTAGCAGCTCGAAAAATGCCGTAATAAGTCATTCACCTTTTTAGAGTATGTGTTTTCTTCATCGGAACAGCATAAAAGCTGTTAATCGTAGAACAAGTTTCGCCCCTTTCAGTTTGTTGTTTCTGACCGGCTAGCTGACGATGTGCCGTGATTTGAGTGTGGTGCAGATACTGGTATTGAAAGCAAACAGTAGGAAAACGTTAGGTATGACTGACACCTGCTTTATTTGCTGTGATTTTCATCAGCTTGGACATCTCTACCCCAGATGCATTTGGTCAAATGCTGGTCGGAAGCAAAGAATACATTGAAAATTATTGTATTAAGTAGCATCATGTTTCAATTAATAACTTAAGCCTGCTCAAAAATAAATAGAATAAATTCATCTAAAAGGGGAGTGGTTTATTATGGTATTTTGTGAGCCCCTGAAAAATAAACTAGTTTTAATTGTATGTTTAATGAGCACTGCAGTCAGGTTACACCTTATCTCTCTTTATATAAGTCTGTATATAGATATGTAGTATGGCGCTTTTAATAAGTTTATAAATAGACATGACCTCTAACATTGATCCTGTATTCACCTTTGAGGAAACCCGACCGGTTGACGTCTGCTTCATTATAGAAGAATGTAGTAAAACATACACAGAGGAATTCTATTCTTTCATTCTTACTAATAAAAAAAAAAAAAAACTGTAAATGCAGCATTTTAACTAGATGGGCTCTAAGCTTTACTTCAAGTTTTCCAACAGCAGCAGCGCCACCTACCTTTTTAATATGTTGAATTTATGTAACCGCACTGTATTACGTAAGGATTCCCCCCCCCCCCCCCAATATTCCCACTGGTGTTCATTCCAGCTCCAATCTCTTTGACAGATAGAAAATTGTATGTATTGTAGGAGTATCTGTGCGCTCTGTATAGATGGAGATGGCTACTCCACAGGTCTCACACACATTGCCTGTGCCTAAGGGAGCAGCACCCAACCCAACTTCAACCTCCCATTGAGATATGACCTGCATCAATAACCAGGAAGGCATATCTCCAGATGTAGCCTGTAAATCTGTGTTCTACTAGATTAAAAGTTTAAACCTTTTACATATGTTTACTATTTAAACTTGCATGTGCATTTCTCAATAAAAAGTTGGCGTGATTATGTGCTTAGTCTTATTTAATATTTCCAATTATGCCACAGTATTCACTTGTAATGAACTGCTAAGAAGGACAAAGCTTTTTGAAAAAGCTTAAACATTTTGTAAAAATACAACAAGGTGTTTTATTGTCGTTTTACTGTTATAAAGTATAACCCTTTTCAGATGTATTTTTGTAACATCAACTGTGTAATGTTCATACCCTGAATTGTTCTCTAAAAGCAAAGCATTGTACTGTAAAAGCATAGCAATGTGTAATAAAGCATAGGTAAACATTGCAAAGAATTGTTAGGTTTGGTAAGCAGGTTAAACCTATAGTAAATGCATTGTATAACCATAGAAAAAGATTGGGAAAACTGCAAAAACACCATGCAGGAAAGGCAGGGGCTTGGGATTGCTCATTACAAAACCCTGCTAGTACAGCTGGAATGGCTCTGTCTGCTGATACAAATGCTTGTAAACGGTTTGCTTTATTGCACAACTCCAGGAAGGAAAATGATCAATAGCATCATTTACACAGACTTTGGACAGTACAAGGTTTGAGTACCAAAAAGAAGTTTACTTTGCCATTTGATAGCGAGGATCAAAACAAACTAATAAAAAAAGAAAGCTTAGTAAGTTATCTGTGAAAACATTGTCTGAGATTTTTTCCTCTGTGGGCAAATTGCCCATGTCAGTGTTTTTACTGTGAAGTATGAAATTTGCCACAGTGAAAACCTGCAGGTCATTGTGTAGAAAAGGGCACATGCAAATCGAACTGGAAACTTTTTGTAAGTTTCTTGCCTGGTAAGTTTGTGTTTGTTTGGTAGTTACAAAGGACAATGGCAGGGGATTTACAAACCACAAAGTCATCAGATTAGTGGTTTTTTTTTTTGTTATTGTTCTATTTTTTTCCTCTGGTTAACATAGCTTTACGGGAATGTAAAGAAGACTAATTGCATAGCAGTTTTGATTTAAGACAGCTGAGCTTGTCACCTGTACACTGGTCAAGCACTTATTAATCAAGCACATATTAAAACCTTGAATGGGTGAGTCTGCTATACAATGGGTGTCTTATTTCCATCGCTGCTTTAGATTAAATTGTAGGGGCATCTCAGACAGACTGGATTTGTTTCTGAGGCAAGCCTTTCTGCATGGAAACACATTTTATTAATCATAGATGGAATCAGTACAATTAAGCTGGTTTGGGGCATTATAAATACAGTTAAGATGAGGTTAACCTTTTTTAAGACGAACATTTCAACGAGAAGTCTTAACAGTTAAAATGAAAGATTTTATTTGTAATCAGTGTCTCACCTTTCCTGTTTGTTGCGGCAGGTGGTTCTTCCTACGTTTATCCTGGAGAGGAGATCATTGCTGGAAATGTACGCTGACTTCTTTGCACACCCCGATCTGTTTGTCAGGTAAATCTATACTACATCTAAAGAACTCCTTTATATTTTCCCCAAATCCTGATGTCCACAGGTCTAAAACCAGGGTTTATTTACTGGTTGTCAGATCTGACTATTGGGGTTGATAGACCCTACTGTTTTCTCTAAAGAATATGTTCTTGATAACTTTGCAGACCTTAGCAGTTTGCAGATACAGCTTTCTTTCTGCTGTGTCTGCCTCCTGCTCTTCATCATGTCAGCTGACCTGGGGCATTGGGCATTTTACTAGAATTGCGTCATAAATCTTACAATGTTTTAACCAGACAGATAATATCTAGGAAATATTGGCAAGTGTTTTTAAAGTGGTTGCTTGCCTTGCAGCCTGTGCCAAGAAACATGGTGCAGAGTTTTAAAGTCTGAGGGCTTTGCTGATTACAGTGCTGGTATGTTAGATTATACTGCTAGACAAGCCAGTTTTGAAATGTTGTGAAGGCGTTTGTAGGTCTAGCAAGAGCACGATTGTCCCCAAGCTTGGGTTTATTCCATCAAGATCATGCTAAAGGCTGAATCTGCTGTGCAATGGGATTTTACTGTTCATTTGTAATCCCAAGTAGCATCTAATCAGAATTCACTTCCAGACCCTGCCCAGTTATCCTTCCCTCCTTTTAACATACCATTAAAACCATTATTATTATTATGAATTCTCATTTACAAAGAGCGGCAAACTGTTGTTGAAGTGGTGTCTAAACATCAACTCTGCAGACCCATACAAATAACTCTCACTTTTTGTATTTAGATGGTTTTATGTAATGTGTACTATGTCATGTGCAACAACTTTACCCTCGACTCCTTCTGACACTAAACATCTTTGAATGACACAAACGTGGATGTATTCAGACAGATATGATGAATGTGAATGTTAATACAAATACATAGGATTGATTGATGGGTACATCTTTTTTCGGGTATTTACAATACCTTGATAACTAATTTATTCCAAAGGATAACACTCAAAGGTAGAATATGTAGTAATACTAAAAAAAAACCCAAAAAACTAGAATTTACAAAATGCATTTCTAGATTACTGCGTCCTTATTTCTGGTTTATAAAAAGTCACGGAAGAAGCAAAGTGCTCTAATTTGGTTCTTGACACTTGCATGACTGCATGAATTTGGTCACTAGCACACTTATTGGGTGTTTTGAAGGCACTTGGCTCATAACAACTGCATAGTCTGTCGTGTTGTTGTTTATTTAGGATCGTCCTCCCACAGCTAGGTTTTGTAACTCTTCTCCAACCCGCAAACCCAGCGTCTCTCATTGTAGCTGGGTGGGTAACGCGTGGATGTGTGATTCTTGCCACTCAGCCCTGTGTAGTTGCCGCCAGCCCCTGCGATTGATCATGCCAGCCTCTGCTTTGCTCTCTACAGCACATGTCTAATGCATTTTTGTGATAGTATTGCAGATCAGACGGATCCCAGGGACCGCATGGTGCAGGTTCTGAAATGGTACCTCTCTGCCTTTCACGCAGGACGGAAGGGCTCGGTGGCCAAGAAACCCTACAACCCCATTCTGGGAGAGATCTTCCTGTGTTACTGGGACCTGCCTTCAAACAGCGAGGAGAATGCAGTGAGTCCAGAGTACTTGTGTGTGTGCGTGCGTGTGTGTGTGTGTGTGCGCGCGCACAGCTGTCTAAACAGAAACCCACAAAGTACTGAAATGCCCCAATTTACCAGGCATGTCTCCTCTTCAGAGTGATGCTGCTTGTTATGTGTTTGCTGGCATTTCCACAGAGAGCAGTTGCATTTTAAGTGCATCAATTTATTTTTTCATGCATAATGCAAATGGGAACTGTCCTTTTAAATTATGCATATGGTTAGCTTTAACCTCACTGACCTTTTATAATTAATAATTGAAAGTTATGGATTTTAATATCAACAACCCTTTGTAGGCTGGTTAGCATGTATTTTAAAACTGTTTCCAGCAGCCTACCCAATAGGCTGGTTGTAAAGAACTACAAACCGAAAGCCTGATTGAACAGCTGTGTGCATTAGCAGTGCTAGAAGGTTCATATGGGATTGCCCAAAGCCCTGTGCATTTTTTTGTTAATGTATTTGACTGGACTATATCTCCAGCACCCAGTGAAATTCAGAATTGACTTTAAACTTCTCTTACATATGGCAACCAGCAGTCAGACCCCTGTCTACAAATCCAAACTCCTTCCTTAAGCCTCAACTGGTCCCATTGTAACCATAGCTGGACTTTAAAAAAATAAATAAATAAATAAATAAAAAACATATTACAGTACCAAGCAATCCACCTGTATTGCAGTAACCATTTCTCCTTGGTGGTACTCCCAGCATAACCACAGGTAGGTGCTTGATGCAGTCCAGCTTGACTCCTGATAGTTTGATCAAATCAACCACTTATGTAATCTGCCCAGGGCTAGTTCTGTGTGCTTTAGACTGGGTTTCATAATCATGGAGATTGGGCTTACAGTTTGTATTTTAGGACCCATTTGTTTGATTTTGGCTGTAGTAGTTGATGAGTATTGTGACACGAACACGATCGATGCCCTTTGTTCTCCCCAGGAGCCTGTTTCAGGGGGGCCTGCTCCTTGGTGCAGTAAGAACGACGTGTCCTTTGTTGCAGAGCAGGTCTCACATCATCCACCCAGTAAGTTCTGTCTTTTTATTAAAAATTGGTTGTGCGTCACAGTGGATTTACAAGTGATCACGAGCGAGTTCAAGCCATGGATTAGCCACATTTCTGTCACAATTTATTGATGATAATTGGATTTACATTGTATGAAAATCTGGTAGTAACATTTAAGTTAAGAATATCTTGTCTGTATGTCACAATTACATTTATGCATTAATCTGGAGAATCGCTTATCAAATTGTGACTAAACATTTAATTGTTAATTCTTATCTTCTACTGTTCTGTTCTGTAACCCTGTTGATATTTTATGGTCATTGAGTTTTTCATCATACTGATGGCTCTAGTTTTGAATTTACAGCTGTATGTTCCTGACTTTCCATTTACACTTTAAACCTTTACAGCCTTAATGTCACTTAGGGAAATGAACAGGGTTTCTCTGGGGCGCATGGATGTTACTCATTTATAGCACATTATTAAATACTTTACCAGGGAGATGCCACAGTTGTGCACTGCAACAATCCATTCACAGTGAAGCTGAAGTGTTTGTGTATGGCTATTGATTTGCCTCCTTGTCTTGTCTCTGCTTTGCAGTTTCTGCGTTTTATGCTGAGTGTTACAGCAAGAAGATTCAGTTCAATGCTCACATCTGGACAAAGTCCAAATTTTTAGGAATGTCAATTGGGGTCCATAATATTGGACAAGGTGAGTTTTTAAAATTTCTTTTGAATTCGCTGA
Source organism: Polyodon spathula (assembly GCF_017654505.1). Taxonomy (NCBI): domain Eukaryota; kingdom Metazoa; phylum Chordata; class Actinopteri; order Acipenseriformes; family Polyodontidae; genus Polyodon; species Polyodon spathula. Next base: position 14,954,443 of record NC_054547.1, read on the forward strand.
GAATAAGGATTTGTGTAGATCAACAGCAAGGAGCGAACGTCTTTAAATCGGCACAGTCTGTGTTGGGTTGTTCCCATGATCTAGACAGCTGTCTAAATATTCCTAACACACTGCCTGCCTCTAATGTGAAGACTAAGACTGCTCGTGGTTTTCTCACGGTCTAAAATGTATCCACTGTAACATCTGAATACTACAGATATTATAGGAATGTGCTTTTATAAACATTATTATTTAATTTTTTTTAAGGGTGTGTATCATGTTTAGAGTATGATGAACACTATATTCTCACTTTCCCCAATGGCTACGGAAGGTATGTATTCTGCACATTTGTGTATGTAATTTTCATAGTGCTTTTCAAAGGACTAGAAGCTAAGAAATTAAATGGTTAATTAAATGCTTAAATGTATGTTCTTCACAATGATTATATAACATTTCACAAAAGTAATTTTGATACTAGTTTATAGCACGATGCTGGCAAATTATGAGAAGACGTTCTTAATGTTATTTCAGATATACAGAAAGGTAACTACTTCCAGGGTTATGTAAGACAGACACTGTTTAGTCAGTTAAGATGTATCCTGCACAGTACTGGCAAAGCCAGTGTTTTGTTTTCTTCTCTTGGCAGGTCCATTCTCACAGTTCCTTGGGTAGAGCTGGGAGGGGAGTGCACAATCTCTTGCTCCCAGACTGGATACAGTGCCAGCGTCAGCTTCCACACAAAACCTTTTTACGGCGGGAAGAAGCACAGAATCACAGCCGAGATCTTGTAAGTGCTTTTAGAAACTTATTTTAAAAGCCCTTGGGCAGCTTACAATTCATATATAGTGATCGAACATTTCTGTAAATATACATACATGCATACATGCATACATGCATACATACACAGTGTCTATAGAAAGTCTACACCCCCTGAACTTTTTTCACATTTTGTTGTGTCAGTGCCTCAGTTTCATGCATTTAAATGAGTATTTTTTCCACTTATCTACACACTATGCTCCACACTGTCAAGGGTTAAAAAGGTTTTATTGAGAAAAAAATTATATATTAAAAATACAAAACTGAAAGATCAAAATTGCATAAGTCTCCACCCCCTGAGTTAATACTTGGTGGAAGCACCTTTGGCAGCAATTACAGCTGGAGTCTGTTGGGCTTGGTCTCTACCAACTTTGTACACCTAGATTTGGCAATATTTGACCATTCTTCTTTACAAAACTGTTCAAGCTCTGTCAAATTTCTTGGGGAGCGTTGATGGACAGCAATCTTCAAGTCATGCCACAAATTTTCAATTGGGTTTAGGTCTGGGCTCTGACTGGGCCACTCGGGGACATTTACCTTTTTGTTCCTTAGCCACTCCAGTGTAGCTTTGGCTGTGTGCTTTGGGTCGTTGTCATGCTGAAAGGTGAACTTCTGTCCCAGTTTCAGCTTTCTTGCAGAGGGCAGCAGGTTTTCCTCAAGGACTTCTCTGTACTTTGCTCCGTTCATTTTCTCTTCTATCCTGGCAAATGCCCCAGTCCCTGCTGATGAGAAACATCCCCATAACATGATGCTGCCACCACCATACTTCACAGTAGGGATGGTGTTCTTTGGGTGATGCGCTGTGTTGGGTTTGCGCCAAACATAACGCTTTGCATTTAGGCCAAAAAGTTCCATTTTGGTTTCATCAGACCACAAAAGTTTTTGCCACATGGCTACAGAATCTCCTGAGTGTTTTTTTACATACTTCAAACGGGATTCAAGGTGGGCTTTCTTGAGTAATGTCTTGCTTCTTGCCACCCTACCATACAAGCCAGATTTGTGGAGTTCTTGGGATATTGTTGTCACATGTACGCTTTGACCAGTCTTGGCCATAAAAGCCTGTAGCTCTTGCAAAGTTGCCATTGGCCTTTTGGTAGCCTCTCTGATCAGTCTCCTTGCTCGATCATTCAGTTTGGAGGGACGGCCTGATCTAGGCAGGGCCTTGGTGGTGCCATACACCTTCCACTTCTTAATAATCATCTTGACCATGTTCCAAAGTATGGTCAAGGCCTTTGATATTTTTTTTATACCCATCACCTGATCTGTGCTTTTCAACAACTTTGTACCCGAGTTCTTTTGAAAACGCCTTGGTGCTCATAGTCTTTGCTTTGAAATGCACTAACCAGCAGAGGGAACCTACAGGAACTGGTGAATTTATCCTGAAATCATGTGAATCACTACAGTTTAACACAGGTGGAGGCCACTTAACTTGGTGGGTGATTTTGAAGACGATTGGTTACACCTGAGCTAATTTAGGAGGGGTGTGGACACTTATCCAACCAAGCTATTTCAGTTTTTATTTTTAATTCAGTTCTTAGAAATTTGTAAAATATTTTTACACTTGGAAGTTGTGTGGTAGGATGTGCAGATAAATGAGAAAAAAAAAAAAAAAACTATTTTAATGCTTTTTAATTCACTCAACAACACCCACAGTTAAGAAATGTTCAGTAATGATAAACAAAATGACAATGTTTGTTAATCATGTAAAGCTGGTATCTCAGAGAAACGGATAACGACATAATGTCTGTACAGCATTGAGACACTGTTTTTAAAAAACCCAACTGTACTGCTGAACCTTGTTTCTTTAATATTAGCATCACAATGGTATCCATGTATTATAAAAAAATAAGTTGGGCCTCTGCAGTGAGTTACAGGAAAACAATTCTTATAGGAAATGTAGCCAAACTTACGCTTTTGTGGATGAGGAAGAAAAGTTAGAAAAATAGATGTCTACAGTTATTTATTTATTTCAGCAATTTTTTTTTTTTTTAATTAAATTTAATTAATAGCTAGTTGAGGCATCTTTTAGCAGTAATAACCTCTTTTAAACAATTAGCAACTCAACCAAAGTTTCTCAATCAGATTTGTATCAGGACTTTGACGAGGCCATTTCAGAACCTTGATTTTATTCTTCTTTAACCATTCTGAAGTAGATTTTGATGTGTGCTTTGGATCATTGTCGTGTTCGAATGTCCAGTTGTGTAGCGGAGGGTTTCAGATTTTGGCCAATATCTTTTGGTGTGCTATGAAATCCATTTCCTGTGCCATTAGAGGAGAAACAGCCCATAGAAGGATATTACCACTCCATGTTTGACAGTAGGTGTGGTGGTGTTTTCTTTCTACGCTTCACCAGACTTTCTCCAAACGTAACGACTATCAGCGTGACCAAATAGTTTTTTTGTTTTGTTTTGTGTTTATCACTCCATAAAACCTTTGACTATAACTCATATCCATCATTAAAATTTTTTGCAAACTTTAAGCGATTGTCCTTGTGACGCTTTCCATAAGAATGGCTTTTTCCTTGGCCTGCAACCATTGCGACCTTCACCATGCAATACTCAGCCTATGGTTGAAATGGAAACCCCAGTCTCACTTGCAGCCAGTTCACTTTGAATATCTTTGGTAGTCAATCTCGGATTATTATTAACCTTCCTCACAATTCTTCTACTTGTTCTGGTGAAAGAACCTTCTTTCTTCCAGATGAGGGTGTGTTGTGACAGTACCATGAGTCTTGTACTTATCGATTTAATAGAAGCAATAGTTGAAATTGGGATACTCAGATGCTTGGAAATTTTCTTGTATCCTTTATGAAAATAAGTAATGTTCTGCCTAAGGTCTTCAGATAGCTCTTTACGTTTTCCCATATTGACTTATTGGTAATGACAGCAATCATCCTGTGCCTAATCCTAATTACTAAGAATGTTCACCTACAATCCAGTATTATCTAGACTTTTCTAGAATTAGGTTTTGTATTATCATATTGAAATTTCTAGCACCTTGTAGACAATACTATCATAGCATCAAACGGCATGAATACTTTTGAATTAGCATTTATGGAGTTTTGCAAAAAAAAAAAAAAAAAGCTGAAATAAAATTGTGGACATCTATTTCTTGTAACTTTTTTGTCCCCATCCACAAAAGCAAAACTTTTGCTGCAAAAGATTTTATATAATACACAATTGTCACTATGTAGTAATGATATACCCTGAAACACATTCAATTTAAAGTACAGTAGTTGGTGTTTCTTTCCTAGGTTAAATGATTCTCTTGTACCTTTTCCCCTCTCCTTGCAGTCCCCCCAATGATAAGAAGTCATTCTGTTCCATTGATGGCGAGTGGAATGGTGTCATGTATGCAAAGTGGGCATCGGGGGTAAGTGTGCACCTCACTCTCGTTGAACCCATAATACAGACTTCCTGAAATGTTACTGTGTGATGGGAGGGGTTCCTTCTTGTGATGCACTAGAAACTACAGGATGTAGAAGGCAGGTTAGAGTTTTTTTGATCAACTGGTTTCAAAAGTATAGCCTGTTTGTTATAGCCAGTTTCAGTGCTCCACTGGCAAGTGTTTGTTTTATATTTTTGTTAATCGTAGTTGTTTCATCAGCCTGCCCATGTGACTGCTAATGGGTGTAAGCAGAGACCATGTGCAACTGTTAGGCTTGTCTTGTAGGAGAGCAACTTGTTTATCGACACCAAGAAGATGAGCACGATCAAGAAGAAAGTGAGGAAGCTGGAAGACCAGTTGGAGTATGAGTCCCGGAGGTGAGGAGTTGCTTCCTTTTTCTTATATATAGATATATATCTCTATCTATCTCAGCAACTGGGGGATATGTTCTGTTGGAATCTGACAGAGATGATGTATATGACTGGGTGATTTATAAAGACAATCTGCCACTGCACAGCTCTTGTGGGATAAACACTCACCACAGAGCAATAGAACTTGGCAGATGCACACATTCTCTAAAAGCATAATGTCCAATTAAAATAAATAATAAGAAAGCTGTGTTTGCTTGACATTTTTATAATGCTCTCTAAATAAAATTGATCACTGCAGTGTGCTAAAATTGATACAGTACCTGGGGAATATGGTACCTGAGATCATTGTACACCTGGCACACTGCAAGCAGTTTCAGTATGATTGACAAAATTAGTGTTATTGGAAATGCAACCCTAATGCTGATGTGTTTTCACTTATCTGCCAGTGTTGTGATGGGTTTAGACAACATTAACTGATTTGGCAGGAACTTCCCTTGCTGTATATGTGGCAGACATGAAGTATTATTGTATGTATGTCACTGAAACAAATTGGGGAATATTAACTAGAAACAAGTAACAAACATAAGGTTACTAATCTTGGATTACATTACGTAACAGCTGCCCTTTTTTTAAACAAACCTCCTTTCATTTCAGCCTATGGAAGGACGTGACGGTTAATTTAAAATTAAGAGACATTGATGCTGCAACAGAAGCAAAGCACAGCCTTGAAGAGAAGCAGAGAGCGGAGGCCCGAGAGAGGAAGGAGAACGAGATGCAGTGGGAAACGCGGGTGAGTACACAAACAGTATTCTGCTGGCTGTTCACTGAATGCGCTGTGAACCAGAAATCTTAAAGTACATAGAGGTGTTTTTTTGTTTGTTTTCCCAACCATGGTCTTCAAGTACACAAAATTGCATTGCAGTGTGGTGATAAACCTAGACTCCAGTACAATCAATGTAGCTCCACACTGTTTAAATTCCTTACTGAGATAAAAACCTGGAGTTCAGGAACCCAAGGACCACAACTAAAAAACATTTTCCAAAACTGAACCGTGCAATATAAGTATAAAGAGGTATCTCGTGCAATGTTTTGTTATCAGAATATATTCTGTGCCTGGTTATGATTTAAGATGTTTTATTTTAGCCCTAGGATCTTTTTATCCTTTATTTTTTTTATTTTTTATAATAGTTTTCTAGCTAACAAGAATCAGCTAGCATCATTGCACTTCAGTAACTCTGTTTCTGCTTTGCAGTTATTCCATGAGGATGGAGAATGCTGGGTCTATGATGAACCCCTTTTAAAACGTATGGCTGCCAACAAACATTGAGAATGGGTGGGAGTTGAAAAAAGCAAGGACTTTGAGTCTTCAGTAGAACTCTTTAGAAACCGCTTATTAAAGCCTTTGAATGACAGAATATTTACTCTGCTTCCCCCCACCCCTCCTTCAGAAGTGATGATTTCTCTCAAGGTCTGCTCCGTGAGCCACCGCCGTCATAGATTTTTAAGCAAGTCTAAAGAACCCTGAAGCATCTTTCTTCTTTTTTTTTTTGGAGGGAGGGGAGTGGAGGGGTTGGTCTGCATCTCAGGGAAACGGATGATTTGAGGAAGAAACAATTTCAGAAACCTTTTGTGGAGGAGGGGGAGAGAGTGGGAACCTTGCTTGCTGAAGTAGCCAGCAGTGGCTGTATTTTTTTTTCCTCCCTGTTGATATCGGCTCTGTGAGGATATGAGCACCTTTGAACCTGCAGTGTCATTATGCATAATCCAGAGATCTCTCTCTCTCTCTCTCTCTCTCTCATCACTGTACAAATGTATATTGAAAAGAAATCTGCTCAGTCAGTAGGGCAAGTTACAGAAACTGTTTTCCAAACCAGTGCATTAACACTGGACCAGGCTAGAGTCGGTGGATCAACGGACCAATTCCTTGTGCACTCTGTTATTTTACTTTTAAGGGACCAGGTAACAATAGCAAGCCTATTTTTTTTAGCACTACCCAAGATAAGGCTTGCCCATTTAGTAAACATGAACCAATCACATTGTTAGATAAAGAAAAAAAAAATCTGTGCTTTTGTCATCAGAAATAAAAGTGATCGCTACAAGCTTGCAGGCTCTGTGAAAGTTCTAAGTTAAGACTGCAGAAAAAGCTGGATGTTCACATGTATCCAATCCTAGCCTGGTTCAATCTGTATCCAATCCAGTGATCCTGTGTTAGTGTAAATGGCAATCTGCTTAGCATACCTTCTACAGACATGTAAACATAGCAAGAACTCCATTTCATTTTGGATCTGTTTATTAAAGTAGACATCAAGATGTTTAGGAATAAATATATATAATTTCTCAAAGTCAATAATTTTATTTTTGTGTGTTAATTAAAATAATGAATTGATGCCTTGCTGTTCTTTACAGTGTCTCTCGCTTGAAGAAAAATAAATCGGTATTTTTTTATTTTAAAGACTTATTGTTTCTAAACTTAACCGATGACTGTACCAGATTCTCCTGTTTATTGATGCAGATATTAAACCTTAATAAATTTCCCATTTTTGTTTTGCATATGTTTCATGTATTTGTATTTAATTCATAATAAAGCTGTAGCGTGATGGAATTGTTTTTTTGTTTTTTGCTACACGGATGCTCAAGGCAAAATCCATACAATAGATACAGTGCCTTGCAACAGTATTCAGACCGTACCTATGGTGTCCCATTTTGCGAAATTACAAAATGATGCATACACATTTTTTTTAAACGTAATATTTTATTCAAAACTTGAATGCTCAAACTGAAGACTTCTAAGGGTAAGATAAGTTACAGTAAATGTCAGCAAAAACTGAAATACGTTTACTCAATATTTGGTGGAAGCACCTTTGGCAGCAATTACAACCGGAAGTCATTTTGGGTAAGTCTCTACCAGCTTTGCAATTTGTGCCCATTCTTCTTGGCAGATTTGCTCAAGCTGTCTGATGTTGCTTGTGGATTGCTTATGGACAGCAAATTACAAGCCTTTCCACAGATTCTCAATAGGATTCAAGTCAAGACTTTGACTGGGCCATTCAAGGACATTCACTTTCTTATTCTTAAGCCACCAGTGTAGCTTTGGCCTTATGCTTTGGATCATTGTCCTGCTGAAAGGTGAATTTTCACCCCAGTTTTAAGTCTTTAGCACACAAACAGGTTTTCCTCTAGTATTTGACTGTACTTTGCTCCATCAATTTTTCCTTCAATCCTAACAAGCTTTCCAGTCACTGCTGAGAAGCATCCCCATAGCATGATGCTGCCACCACCATCTTGACTGTAGGGATGGTGCTGACTGGGAGATGTGCTGTGTTGGGTCTGCGCCAAACAGAAAGCTTGCCCTTTTAGACCAAAAAAGTTCCAATTTGACCACAACACCTTTTGCCACATTTTTGCAGGATCACGCCGATGCTTTGTTGCAAACTCCATGCAGGCTTTGGCTTATTTTTAGTAATGGCTTCCTTCTTGCCACCCTGCCATACAGGCTACTTTTGTGAAGTGTTCTGGATATAGTTGGCTGATGCACATTTTCTCCCAACTCAGCCATTGAACTCTGTAGCTCTTTCATAGTTGTCGTTGGCCTCACAGTGGCATCCCTCATCAGTTTCCTCCTTGCCCGGCTGCTCAGTTTGGAGGGATGGTCTGATCTAGGGTGGTACAATGCACCTTCCATTTCTTGATGATTGAATAGACCGTGCTTACAGGGTTATTCAGAGACTTTGATATTTTTTTGTACCCTGATCTGTGCTTTGCACGGATTTTATCCTTGACTTGCTTTGAAAGCTCCTACATCCTCATGGTTGACTCTTTACTTAATTCACTACCTGAGCAAGGAACCTTACAGAGACAGGTGTTTTTATTCTGAAATCACAAGAACCACTAATATTGCACACAGACAAGGCCATTCAACTAATTGTGTGGCTCATTAAGTTAAGTTCATTTTGTGCACCTGAATTTAGGTTTGCCACAGGAAAGGGTTTGAATACTTATGCAATCATGACTTTTCCATTTTTATTTCATAATTATCTATTTACTACTTGATTTTTGTTTTTGCTTTGAATGTGTGGAGTAGGTTGTATATATAACACATATTAATTCCTACTTCAAAGTGTCATGGCTGCAAGCTCTAAAGCAACAAAATGTGAAAACTGAGGGGGTCTGAATACTTTTGCAAGGCACTATGTCAATGTTTCTACAGAAAGTTCTAACAGGCAACATTCCTTTATAGGGGTAGGGTAGACAATGAAATCATATCAGCACAATAGCAGGTTTACAACCAATTTAATAAAGTACAGTTAAACTGATGCCATGATTTATAAAAGCAGTCAGCAAGCACTGCATCTCTTAATAACAGTATTGTTTTAGGCAATCCTAAGTGCTTGTTTGAAGTGATGAGGATGGTGCAACGTTCTCAGTGTTCCTCAAAACCATGTCGTTACCACTCGCACAAAGTAGTCTTACAGCCAAAGTCAAGTAGTCATCTATGTTCACAACACACCACTCTGTCCTTGCCTCCTCTACGGCGCACTAGAGATTGCCGACTATAAATCTGACAAAGGAAGTGGAATAAATACTTCTATTTGAATACACTGTATAGAAAATTGATGCATTAAGAAAAGCTACAAATATTTAAGTGAAGAGATGGCTATCAGCTCAAAGCAGGTGCAGATAAGACAGGTGACATGCAGTAACTGGGCAGGCGCATATATATAAAAATGGTCTCGGCCCATCCCCTAGAGTTGCTAGGTAACAGATTATTATACAACAAATCAGATTTAAATTATGAACAAATTCCCTGTGTCCCACAGTAGTGAGTGTCCTGCTCTTTCAAAAGTAAAGGGCGATTTTCAATAAAAGGAAAAAAAAAATAAAAAATTAAGTACAGTTTAATCCACTCATGTGCAATGTGTGTTTGTAACTGGTGAGTGATCATCAGGATTTGTCAGTGCGCCATCTTTGTCCCCTTAAACCTAACCTTCCAAATGTATTTATCTCTCAACTGAATTTTTGGAAGGTAAACCTATGTAATAAATACTTTGTAAGTCTTTATTTATTCTAAGACCAACTTTCTCTACAATAGTTCAAAGTAACATTACAGTTAATGTGAGGCTGAAGTTAATGCATATGCCATAAGTTAGCATTACAGTATGTACTGTAATTATTGGAAGTACTTGTGACTTCAAGGTAATGTTGCATTTTACACACACTAAAGAATAAATTACATAATGACCCAAAATATTGCTATTTTTTAACAGTAGAACATATTGTAAAGAATAAGTGTGTCAGTAAATCTGCATTATTAATAATACATGTATATGCCCCTAAATATTACATTTGAATTGCTATTTCTAGGGTAGAATTAAGATTAGGTCTTACACTTTTCATTTTTAACAAATAACCCCCCTATCAAACCAAAGGCACAAAAGCAAAAAACAAAATTATGTAAAGCTCTCTTTCATCCCAGACTGGAAGTTGGCACACCCAATGAATAATAAGAAGAAAATTAAATGCGTATCAGTTTTCTGCCTAGTAAGGTAATGGAAGAAAAAAGAAGAGAGCCTTTTTATGCTCACCAACCTTCTACTGTCCTTGCTCTTAACAGGATATCTGAGCAGATTTCAAGGTATTGATTGCAGTGGAACAGTTGTAAATATTCATCTCAGAATAAATACCAACCAAGAGATACAAACACACACCTGCAGCTGTCCTACTACAAAAACCTGTTTCAGTTCATCACTATTCTTTTTAACCATCTTATTACATATACACCAACCAATGACAAGTATGCAAAAACCATGCTCTCCAAAAAAGAGACCTTGCATTTTGGGGGATTGAATTAACTAGGATTTTTTTTTATTGATTACAAATGAAATGGTGATGGTCCTTAAAAGTCCTTGTGTTTTGAATCTGAAAGTATCTCAATTCAATTACCATCATCAGCATCCATGATCAAAGCAACAAGGAAAACCTTCACAACCAGCATGAGAACTGTAAGAAACTTAAAACCAGCTTTGATGAACGCCTTGACAAACCGAAGCATAAAGCATTTGACACAGCAAAGGTTTTTCCTTAATTCTGGTTTAGAAGAGACAGCATTGAAGTGGGGTTGAAAACTTTCGAAAGCGTCAGTGGGGTGGTTCAATCCTGGTAACTTCAGCACAAGCCTATCACTTCTAATGAACGTGGACTGGCATTACACAGATACCGACTAAGGCTTATTCAATATAGTCCCACAAAAAAAAAAAAAAAATATATATATTTCAACAGCACCCTTTTTTAATGTAATATCAACAGTCACTGTTGAAACACTGCAGCATGTCAAAGTCTACTCCTGGTTTATCATATATCGTTTTCAACACGCCTCTGGATTAATCCTGACCCATCCTTCATCCCCTCTGCAATCTCATCCCTGAGGAAGTAGATCCCCAAAGCAAGCAGGGCTGCACAGCAAAAACTCGCCACTTTCTAATTAAAAAAGATTATAATTCACAGCACAAAGGGAGGAAAGAGAAAGGTCAATGTGCCTAGAAGACGATGTTTTAATTTGCAGAGTTGCCAGATACTAGTACTTGCTAGCCTGTTGTTGTTGCACGCTGAGGAATGCTAATCTTTGAGGAGCTGTGTAGCCCACACCTGGCTGCCTGGGAGAGCAGGCACTCTACTTGAGGATCTTGTGGAAGGGATAGACGTGCAGGGTAGAGGTAAAGGCGCGGATGTCGGTGATTGCGGTAACGTCTGCCATTATCGGGGAGACAGGAAGGAATGTCAGCTGGGACACCTCTCCATAAGAGGAGCTCTGCGAGTCTGGAGGACTGGAGCTGCTGGCAGTGTCATTCTCCTTCTCTCCATAACCAACCACCTGGGAAGAAAACAAAACAAAACAAAACTTCAATAATTTTATACCCATTAATCCCTTGGTCAGTTTGGTCTTGATCTATAAGAAAGCAACACTGATAATTTGCATACAGTAAATAAAAAAATAAAAAAGCAATAAGGCTGTGCTTGTAACGCAACAACCTCAAATATTTAGAAATATTGTTTCTGAACTGTCACTGACCACTTGGTAAAGGGGTTAAGTAGTATTTGTGTACTTTTACTTCTATTTAATACTGAATGCCAGGGTCTGATTAATGCACAGGCAAACTAGGCAGCTTTTTTAAACAGATACGGAATTGCACGCAAACTGGAAAAACTCACTGACACTGACCGAGTAAATTCGGTGACACAAGTAAATTCCAGGTAAGTCAGTTAGATTTTGCTTGAATACAGGGGCAGCAAAGCATAAACACAAGAAATGAGAAGAAGAATGCAAGCAGCAAAGGGGGGCATTAGAAATATTTTTACAAATCTGTGCTGAAAGCCCCATACCGCCGACAACTCGATGCTCGACCGAGCAGAACAGGCATTTTCTTTAACGAAGCGTGTCAAAAACTACCTCCAATCAACAGTAAAGCTAACTGCCTTTGCTGTATTGGCGATTGAGAAAAAAGTAAGCCACTTTAAACTGCATGATTTAAGGTTGCCAACATCCATACATTTAAGGCCAGATTTTGGATTTAAATAAGGGAATAGAGAGAGAGAGACTCACACACACACAGACTTTTCCACATTTTATTGTGTTACAACATGGAATCAAAATGGATTTAATTAGGAGTTTTTGCCACTGATCAATACAAAAAAGTCCAGAATGCCAAAGTGAAAAATAAAATCTACAAAGTGTTCTAAATTAATTACAAATATAAAACAGAAAATAACTGATGCAAGTATTCACCCCCTTTGCTATGACACACCTAAATAAGCTCTGGTGCAACCAAATGTCTTTATAAGTCAAAATTAGTTGAATGGAGTACACCTGTGTGCAATTAAGGTATTTCACATGATTTCGGTTAAATACACCTGTCTCTGGGAGGTCCCACAGTTGGTTAGTACATTTCCTATAAAAAACTAAATCATGAAGACCATTCAAAGCAAATCCGGAATAAGGTTCTTCAAAAGCAACAAATCAGGGGTAGGATATAAGAACATTTCCAAGGCACTGAATATCCCCAAAGCACAGTAAAGTACATTATTAAGAAATGGAGAGAATATGGCACAGCTGTGAATCTGTCTAGAACAGGCCGTCCTCAAAAATTGAGTATCCAAGCAAAAAGGGCATTAGTCAGGGAGGCCACCAAGAGGGCTATGGCAACTCTAAAGGAGTTACAGTCTTCCATGGATGAGCTGGGAGACACTGTGCATACTGCAACAATAGCCCGGTTGCTTCACAAAACTGGCCTTTATGGGAGAGTGGCAAAAAGAAAGTCATTGTTGAAAAAAACTCACATCAAATCTTGGCTAGAGTTTGCCAGAAGGCATGTGGGAGACTCCGATGCCAAATGGAAGAAGATTCTATGGTCTGATGAGGCCGAAATAGAGCTTATTGGACTCAACGCTAAGCACTATGTTTGGCGCAAGCCTAACACCCCACATCATCCTGAGAACATCACCCTTACTGTGCTATGGGGATGCTTCTCTGCATCAGGGCCTGGAAAGCTTGTGAAGACAGAGGGCAAAACAGATCCAGCAAAGTAGACAGAAATCCTGGAGGAAAACCTGCTGAAGTTTGCAAGAGACCTGGGACTTGGGAGAAGATTAATCTTCTAGCAGGACAATGACCCCAACAATACAGCCAAAGCCACACTGGAGTGGTTTATAAACAAAAAGGTCAATGTCCTTGAGTGGCCCAGTCAAAGCCCGGACCTCAATCCAATTGAGAATATGTGGAAAGAGTTGAAAACTGATATTCACCAAAAGGTCCCCATCCAACTTGACAGAGCTTGAGCAATTTTGCAAAAATTGCAGTGTCCAAAAGTGCAAAGCTGGTAGAGACTTATCCAAATAGACTCATAGCTGTAATTGCTGCCAAAGGTACCTCCACCAAATATTGACTCAAGAGGATGAATACTTAAGCAATCAATTATGGACTTTTTTTGTGTTGATCAGTGGCAAAAACTCCTAATTAAATCCATGTTGATTCCATGTTGTAACACAATAAAATGTGGAAAAGTCCAAGGAAGGTGAATACTCTTGAGAGCCACTGTATATTTAAGATATATATATATATATATATATATATATTTTTTATATCATATATATATATATATATATATATATATATATATATATATATATTTTTTTTTTTACTCATCCCAGGGAAGAGCATTATGACATGCATTGTATGCTGTAATTGCTCGATCAAACAAAATGGCAGTTTCAGTGATAGACAATAGATGGAATTACAGTTAAAAGCACAAAAGATTGCAACATTTCTACAGTACATCCTCGCTATAATGTACATGTTGGGGTCCAAGCCTTTTGTTTATTATATCGAGGGGTTTGTTATACTGAAAGGACAATGAAAATGAAGGATAGACTGTTGAAGTTAATGAGATTAGACTGAATAAAAGTAGAATTGCATGTACCTGTTTGTTTCATGTATGCCATATTCTGCTTTTGTTTTATCAAATTCATAAATTAAAACGATGTACAAAAAAAACTCCAAAAAAAACAAATACCGGATTAAAGCTGAACTTTTATTCAAAATCAATCTGACAAGAACAGTTTCAAAGTGCACCAAATCTTAATCCAACATGCAAGACTCCCAAACTGAGTTTTAATTCCAAATCAACCCAACAAGAAAACTTAAATCAAATCCTCAATTTTTTTTTTTTTTTTTTCTTTGTAGCATGGTTACTGAACAAGCCAAAAAACAAGTGCTTTTTGACCAACTATATTCATCATCGTACCGTGGCATAATGTAATTTTTTTGTAAATCGTTTTTAAATGGCTAATTACACTCAAGTTAAGTCATTTTTTAACAAGAAAAATTACTTTAAAGTTTCAAAACAAATACAACACACTGGTACTACAGTTCTATCAGGCATTACCTAACTGGAAGTGGTGTTCACTCCAGCTCACACAGGCTCAGCAAAATAATGCTGCTTTTTTATTTCAAATTACTGTGGAGAAACATTAACATTTTCTGGGCTCAGTTTGAAACGATAGGGGGTAGTGACCACTGCAACTGAATACCCACTTCATCTTTATCAGTTTGGACGGCATCCTATTAGTTAAGACAGGGGTTTTCAATCTGGGGTACGCGTACCCCTGGGGGTACTTCTAAGTGTCCTAGAGGGTACGTAGGACAACTCAGAAATGCACAAAAAAAAGTAAGAGAAAATAATTATCTTGAATTTTAAACTATTATATATTCTCTAAACAACGATGTATACTTATTTGACCTTTGTTTAGCAGCTCAAAGTGAACGGCTAATGAAAAAAAAAAAATTCTATCACGTCATATTTTCCACCTGTACGCACGTGCAATTTCGATTGAGTGGATTTCCACTCTGATATAGGTGGAGCAGGTGTCTGGGGATTGTGCCTGGACAGCGGTGCGTGCTGCTCATGATCTTTGCTGTTTTCAACTTGTTGTATCAGTGAAGCAGTGTTTCTGCGTGTTTTAGAAGTATAAATGCTTTGGTAAACATAAATAGTCATCACAATACTCATACTTTGATGGTTTGTGTTTATTACCATGGCAGCATTTTATAAACAGCAATAGCGGCTGGTTGAATGTGTTCAGTGTTTGATACATTTCTTACTTGCAATAGCAAAACAAAGTAAAACACAAAAGTCAGAAAGTGCAAATCAACAAAGTTATACAGTGACCCTTTGGATCATTTTTAGTTAGTAATTAATTACATTTTTATCTTGAGGTTAATGTTTTTGATGCTGTAAACATTTTAAACAGTGTATAATTATGCCGAGGTGGGAAGTAAATAGTAACGTGATACACATTTACAGTGCAGACTATTTTGTATTATTTATAATGACTTTTCCCAATTCTGTTTTTTATTGCAACTGTGGTACTATTCATTAAGCGAAAATTATAAAGGGTACCTTAGTTGAAACCTCCTGGTGGTACAGTTTCAAAAAAAGGCTGAAAACCCCTGTGCAATGAGTCAAAGGGGTTTCGGTCTGTGATTCAGCCTCCCGACAGTAGAAGGCATCAAACCAACTCGAAACTTCCCTTACCAAGCTCTCATGACCATGACGAAAGTCATCTTTATGAGGGGCGGCACCTTGGTGAGGGGCGGAAGTACGAGTATGTAAATTCCAGCCACTGGAGTCAAGTGAAGGATAAGGACACTTGTCAGTTGGGGATTGGTGTTCCACTGATTACAGAGGCAGGACATTGCATACTAAAGGGAACGTAGTACTGTGTTCGGGGTTAGTCCGAAGGTAAAATAGGCGGAGTAACAGGCAGAGTTTTTGAAATTTTTATTAATATTTTTCTTGTCTTTCTTTGGTTTATGTCCGGGGACGCCGAGAAGATGATTAAGGACGTTTTCACTACCTTTCTTTGGGATTATTACTCCAGCACCCCCTCCCTCACGCTGTTTTGTTTTCTTTGTTATTTGTTTTATTTGTGTAGAGGAAATAATAATACATCAATTCATTTCCTTACACATAAATTACTGTCTGGACATTCCATTAATACACTCTCGCCTCACACCCTGAGTTAAGAGAAGCAAAATGTTATCTAGCAATAGCCAATCGAGTGTTTTTGAAAACATGGAGTGCCCACCAACTGATCCCTCAGCAGAGTGCAAAACTAAATGATGAGAAGACGGCACCTGCAAATTGTTTTTTTGTTTTTTTTGGACTGCATGTTCAGCAACAAACACAAACGAAAGAAGAAAAGTTAAGGTGGGTATGACACTATTGCAAAGTTAAGCGGAATCTAGAGGACTTTTTTTTTTTTTTTTTTTTTTAAATGGGAATAAAATTGTATTAATTTTTGAATACATAAAACCAAAATCCCTACAACACTATCAACTCGAGGAGACGGCAACATTTTTACAATACCGCTTAAAATAAAAAATAATTCAAATGCCCGTAGCGTCTCACACTAAGTTATATAGTAGTAAATATAGGCTTTGATTCTCTGCATTGGTTGTGCTTACTGTGTTTCTCTTCACCAATACGATAAACAATAGCTAATGTTACTTCTTTGACTTGGTAAATTAATAGGAAGGCAGTGATGAAAAGTTACAGTGCTTTGTTCTTGCTGACATTTGAGTATTTGTGTTTCATTTACTGACAATCACATTTGCTAGTGATTACTTTTTAGTAGGACGGTTTATATTAAATATGATGTCATTTATTTAATAGCCTACTCGGATAATCTCATGCATGGCAGTTTTCAGAACTTGAGATGTCAGTGTTCATTAGTTAGTTCTAATGAACACAGTGGCTCACCAATGGACAAACGGCAAGGAAAAAAACACGCCCATATCACCTTAAACTGTGTGAACCCGGTAATCATGGTATAGAAAAATGGTTTTGATTTCAAAACCATCGCAGTTTATACTGCGGTTTACCTTAAAACTGGTATACCGTGACATCCCCAGTGTGCATATTGTAACAAAAATCCTTAACGCTATAAGAATAAGCCTTCAGTCGATTCAGCGCCAAACTCGATCTTATTACACTAGTGAATGATCAAAGACAACTATTGTTAACTAACAATTAACACTTCACTGCCAATCACCAGCAGCTCCTGTGGTCCACGCCTGTCGCCTATAGGCTGTTTGACCGATGTAAAACACATTGTGACCACAAAGTGCTTTACAGAGGTAGGCTGTGAACTGTGCATTACATGCACAGCCACTTACAATAGGACATTGATTTAATATCTCATCCGCAGGATGGAGCACAAGGAGGTTAAGTGACTTGCTCGGGGTCACACAGTGAGTCAGTCAGTGGCAGTGGTGGGATTTGAACCGGTGACACACTGCCTCCTTGTTGTTATTCATTTAAGAAGGTAGGGGCCCAGAAGTGTATGGTTTGCCTTGGGCCCTGTGATGGGTTAATCCGACCCTGCCCTTTTTTTTTTATTGGGGGGGGGGGGGTTTGGTATTATACACAAATCACCAACACAGTAAACGTAGTCAAAATATAATTTATATTTATATATATATAGAAAAGCTCCTTCGCGTTTTGATTTTAATCTTCAGTACGTTAAATCCTTTCCTGGGGTCCTAAGTTTCAATAAGAGCATGCTGTACTTCTTGCTGTGGTAGTCTTTGTCTTTATCCCATTTTGTGTTATTCACTTTAAAGGTAGAATCACCAAGCCACCTTCTGATTTAGTGGGGACATTTTATTTATTAAAATGGAATTGGGCAACAAAAAAAAATCATCAATACAACTACACAGGTTACAATTCTTCTCAGGTCAGCACTGTAAATGATAATCTATTCTTAGGATTTTATTGCATATTCCTCACTGTACAATGCAAACGCGATCACACTAGGATCCTGTAGTCCCCATGAACTCCTACTTAATACAATATTCCTACAGTGCTCAACTCTGATCAATAAGATGCCAATGCCCCCTGCCTCCTGCCATTCTGTATGGTACTCACATGCATGCTCAGCTTCTTGCTGCCAGCCCCGCGGTGCTCCATGAACCAGGACACCAACTCAGACTTTGTGATCAACTTGAGGGCCTCGATCTGCAGGGGAGACAAGACAGACAGCGTCAGTCATGCAGCGCAATAGCAATGGACACTGCAGGATAACAAACACTCAAACACTATTCAAGAAAACAAAACTGTTTGCAACACGTGACTCTCTATACTGATCTTCACAGAAGCAAAAAATGAGAAATAAACCATCGGTTCTCAAATAATACTGCAAAAAAATATAGGCTTGAACACAGTTGCTGTTTACCCAAATAAACACAGAGGAAACAATTGTTTACTACTTTCTTCTATAGTTTGTAATTATTTGTAACTGACAATTATAAGAAAGCATAATATTGTTCACAGTCCATTTGGTTTGCATGCCAAAAGTTAGTTTTAGCTGTAGGGACACAATCTTTCTCACCCACTTGAAATCTGTTTGCTATCATGCAATATGGTCAGTCTAACAGGCATGATCCCATAACTTGCAGCAATAGGTTATACCATTCCTGTAACTCAGGAAATACCCAAAGAGGTACGAGGGTAAGAAATATGCCCTGGGGCAACTACACCTGTACTTGGTGTACTTGGCAGTTGAATACTGTATTTGTTGTAAGGGTCTTGAAAGGGAAAGTGAGAGTCAAGACAGTGAGCTGTGCAATTACCTCACGATTCAGCCGGTCAAACACATACTGCTGAGTGACGACTTCAAACCAGTTCCTGTCAACCTCCTCACCCAGGTGAGTGTCCTCACACTCCTTCAGCTTGATCAGGGCAACCACCTGTTCAGAAACAACACCAGAACACCATAAAGAAAAGGCCACGCATTTCAAGAAAACACCAGTGACAGACATAGCCCTTAGCAGGGGATCTAATGAGGTGTCAGGAGGAACAAAAAGTAGGGCAGCATCAGGTTTGTTTACCACATTATGAGAAATTTGTAACCACTATCAGTTTCACAATTCATGCAAGCGATATTTAAGATGGGGGTTAATTTCAATAATCTAAATACACTGCAGCCCTTAAACAACCCCTTTCACTGTCACTAAAAACAGTGGAAAGTGGTAGTTTAAGATCTTTAAGTCTGTCATGTTTGTAGAAAGTATGTATTCTCCGCTCGTCAGCACGATCACTCTTCACCTGCATGAACACTTTAGTGGAGCTGAAGGCGGCAGTGAAGTGATTTTACCTGTGTTCTGAATGCTTCATCTGTGAGGCTAGCTAACTTCTCTCCGAAGCTGGTGAGAAATTCTTCAATTTTTTTGTCAACTTCCTCGGTGCTAGGGAATAAATACAGTGCAATCTATCATCAGTTTATTATATGTGATACTGAAGGAGGAAGATGAACTGGTGCTAGTCTTGATCAAACCTAAAGCCGTTCCTTCTACCAGTGTGCCAACAAAACATGCAAAAGATATGGATGCAAGTCGCTTATCTGTCAGCACCCCAGAATGTTTTATAAACAAGCCACCAACATCGCAAAACTCACTTGAATTTGGTTGCCTGGGTTTCCACGGTTACAGAGAATCCCAAAACCCCTGAAGTATTTCTGCAGGTGGGGTAGACGTGGTACCTAAACAAGGGATTCAAACACAGCAGGTTTTCAGTCACCTTCTGTGGACAGCTCTATCAGCACATGCCAACACATACAATAACTTGTTAGTTTTATTCCAACACAGCCTTTCATACCTTCACGCAAAGTCTTTACACTAACTCTGTCTCCGCTCTCACCCAGTTTGATACTAGGGCACCTAGTGTTTTAAATTGTAAGATTTGCTTTAAATTCTAATGTGTCAATGAATAAATATTAAAGTAAAAAAAAAAAGATTTAAAAAGTATTCAATTAACTAAAATACCTAAAACACAGTTATTGTGTTTCTTGCATTTTTATTACTATGATGTTTTTTCACTGGCTTGAAGATTCAAAAGTTACCTACCCAAGAGTCTCCTTCGTTCTCAGGAAGTCAAAGCAAGGCTCCTCCATGTGCATCTGAAACACGGACAAACTTATTTTGACAAGTCAATTACAGATGTTTCTGAGCAACAATTCCAATCAAATTTAAATTTTAAAATCTTAAAATACCCAAGAGGAAAAAAAAGGATTGGTCGCCCATCATCGAAATCTAATATTTAAAAAGGAAGTACATTTTGTGGCCATTTTGGAGCAATCTTGGCTCCAAAATGCCACAAAGCAGTTGTAGTAAGTAGAGTAACATATTTCAAGACAATTAAGCGATTAACTTTGCAGTGGTCATGGCAGATGCATTAGCGTGACTCAGAAGAGAGGCCTCCAAATCTGCCCACTGTTCCTCAGGCAGCCCAGGGAAGCCCCAGCACTCCCAGTCCTTCTCTGGATATCACACACACTCACCACAAGCAGCTCCATCAAGGTGTGCTCCCTCAGGTTCCTGGGGCCCGCCTGAAAACAAACAAAGATTCAGGTCACACAACAGTACTCATTAGTAAAGATGTAGGATGACAGTGCTGGAGAGCAGAGCACAGAATTAACTGGTCCTCATTAATAAAGGTGCTGGGCAACAATGCTTTGCATGAAATGTATGATTGAGCACAGTGAAGTGGATGTGTACCAGGTTCAAATCAAATGTTATCTAAAGAAACTACAAAATACAAATGAAAGGTGAATTTACCTGATAGTAAACAGTGACCTCCGAGTTGGCATCCCCCTTGTTCAAAGACTTCACTTTACAAAGGTGGGGCACCTTTGGTAACTCCACCACTCTGAAGTGAACAGGGACCTCTACAGACAGGCGCTGGAACTGCAGTTTCCTGGGACAAACACAAAAACCATTAATTGTTAGGCACCCAAGTCATGGCAATACAAACCCTCACCCATACTGATGGCACAATCAGTCTACCCAAAGACTACAGTCTAACTGAGCAAACATCATCAAAATAAGCTAGACTTTCAAAATGTTCCTGTTACATAGATCACACAGCCCATCAGGCCAGAGCTGGGATTGCAAAAAAGACAGCTACTATGAGCAAATAGATGGCTTCGAATGCTGAAGTGAAAAAAAACAGGTGCTCTCAATCAGCATCACATGCTCCACAAGCACTCCCTGTATTATTTTATTTTACAAAAAACACCAAATGCAACACTCACTGTATAACATAGTGCAGGAACTCCATTGCTTCCTAGGGCAGAACCAAAAGACAGTTTCAGTAAAAGGAAGTATTTTCACAGAACAGGGTATTGGGGGAAAGACGTATTGGACAAATCAGAGATCGTTAAAGCAGCAGAAAGCATAGTAACGTCATCTCTGCTATCAGCCCAGGTGTGACATTTAAATCTAGGTCTAAGGAATACTGTAAAATTTACATTCTCATCTTTAACAGATCTACAGTAATGCAAAGTAAGCAAACAAGAAAAAAGCAGCAGTAGTAAAAAAAGAACACCACCAATTGATCCAAAAGGTTCACTGTGTTGTCCATAAACGTACAATTTGAAGACACAACAATCATAATTTCGTTTTTTTGTTCTGGTGGACCTATTGGAGTATATATATATTATGTATTTGTGGAAAGCATCCTTGCCACAAGGTAGCAGCATGGCACACTCACTCTGCTGGTGAAGTTCCCCTGCACCATCCCTTCTGCGTAAAGCTGAGACTTGAACTTGCCAACGAAGGACATGAGCATCTCCACGCTTAGGCCCTTCATGACGGCCTGGTACTTCTGGATCATGGACCAGCGCGAGTGCTCCAGGATCAGCAGCCGGGCATCCCTGCCATGAGAGAGAGGCAAGGGCAATCAGACAGCACTCAAATACAAAGCACCACAGCAGCAGATAGCCTACAGATTACGGTGAGGTTTATAGTAGCCTTATATGATAAATATGTATGGCTGCTGCAGTTCTACCAAGATTCATAGTGTTGTCATGTAAGCACTGCCATGTGTACACTGCTAAAGGCAGGCTCTGCAAAGTCATCATGAATACTGTATCATAGGCAATGCGAAGAGTGTAATACATTAGTGGATTGGCTTGTAATAATAAATTAGGAGTAGGATGTCTCTAAACTAGCATGAAGAATATAGTAGCCTTTCGCTGGCCTAAAGTTACTCACTTGCCCAGTTTATCTGGTTTAATGAGAATGTTGAAGTAAGTTTTCTTCAGTTGCTCAGAGATCATTGAGAAAACATCAGGGGCAGCAGTAAAATCGGCCAGATAGTCAATAATCAAATTAAACAACAGCTGGAAGACAGACAAATGCATTCAATTAAAATCAACATTTACCTGGCAGTCCTCAACGCTAGTAAAGTCACACTCTATTCTGTATTTTGTATCTTTTAATCCAAATTGACAGCAAAGTGGGAAGTTGGCAAACAGCAACCAACTTGTGTAGATCACTGTAGATCAGACAGCAACCTGTCAAAGAAGCTGCACTTCCAAATTAATTGTGTGGACGAGGCTTTAGGTGACTTTATACACCAGGCAACTTTTCAGGCACTAGATGCTTTCCATAGGCAGCATCCTGCTACGGTGGGAAGTTTCCAGTTGCACACAGCCACAGCAGGTACTCTCCAACAATTGGATGCAACTAGCTGAAGTTGCTTAGTGTTTGGGGCTGTCTTAATTACATATCTCTCTCTCAGACTGTAAAATAAGTTACTTACAGGTAGTTTATGGTTAAATCCCTTGACTTTAATGACAAATCCATGCTCGCCAGCCACTAATTTGTACTCCAGCTGTGCAACATCAGCTTCATAGGCAGGCTCTGCCAGGTTGTGTGCCAGAATATTGACAAAGATGTCAAATAAAACCAGGCTGTGGAACAGCAACGAAGAAACGCATTACATTTATCAAGATTAATAAACCATTTCACACACAATCCTAAAGCAGCTCTTGTCAAACAGGGTCAACTGCTGGTACATGAATATATCTGTGTCACATCAAGCAATATTTCAGACAATCAATTATAAAGTAAAACTAGAACACAGAGGTACTAAAATAAACCTCAATGTCTTCATAAGATAAAGATTTCTTGTCGAAACATTTGTTAGCGTAGAGAGATTACATGCAGCCCAGGCTTTCAGAAAGGCTCAGATTAGTAACCAGTACTTACTTCTCTGGAGATTTCTGTATCAGTGGGGAGATTAGGTTGAATCTAATATAAGCTGCCAAAGGATAAAGAAAAAAACATGTAATGTAAATGTAAAAATAAAAAAGGTAGGTTTTAAAAAAGTATACAAATATTTAACTGAGTTTTAGAAAGCTGGTTCCAGCAACCCATTGACTAGAGATCTTGAATTCAGGAACAGAATGCTGTGGGTTCACCTATTGATTGAGCACTGAACTGCAACCCAACAATGGCAGTGAGGTTGACCAACAGCACTGGAAGTGATCAGAAAGTGTTTCGCAGGAACTGCTAAAATTAGAACCATTTATCATATATTAAAGATCTGCATTTCCGATTTGTATTACATTTTCTAGATTTTCCAGTTTAACATTCAATTTGTACTATATTTGTGAAATCCTTAAAATTGGACTATTCTCCACAAGACCACCATTTGCTTTTACAGACCTGCAATTCAATATTATGCAAGCTCTTGAAGGCTGTGTGAAGTCATGAAAACCTTTTGCAGCTCACCCTTGGGAATCTTAAATTTATTGTCCTTCTTGTACCACAAGCAGCCTTTCTCGTTGTTGACGATTTTCACCGGATACTCTGTATCTGGGCAATCAGATGTCTTAAGGCTGAAATCCGTGGCTAATACAGGGGGAGAACAGACACCGAATGTAAGTTATAAATGCTGCTGAACCTTCTCAGTACTATTACAAGTCTACCTAGGTAACAAACAGTATTTTGCCTATACCCTTTAAATTTCTGCTTTATGAACAATAGAGACAATGTAGTATCTCACATTGCCTATAAAATGACATGAATTACAGTTTACATTCTAATAAATTAAAAAAAAAAAAAAATTTCTATTTTAATGTTTTTTTTTCTTGTAACATTTGTCCTTAACAAGGAATGAACGTCCGTCACATGAATTCTCCCAAGTTCTACGAACTGTTAACACTCACCAATAAACTTGTTCTCGACTGGCAAGTGCAGGTCAGGGTTCAGTTCAAAGTCTCCAGACCACCGCTCACTCCACTCCTTCTCTATCTCTGTATGGAGGGGAGGATGAGGGAGAGATATGTTCATGCTTTACAATAGAGATGTGCACTGATGAATCGTGATGCTTTCTTTACTTGCTATATCGTGTCATATTTGAGGTATCGATCATTTGTATCGTGATACAAGACCAAAAGCACATCATAGCTCACAGCAGCTCACCAGATGGTTCTTGAATGAAGATTAAGTGTGTTATACAGTTAGTATGAATGCATACTCTCCATTTATATTTTGACTTTTAACAAAATGGTCTACTTGAGCTTATTATGTATCATACAAGTAGCCATTCGAAACTATCACATGTACTGTGATACAAATTTAATTGCAATCTACATATCCTGATATGTACTGTATTGTATTGTGACAGTGCATCGTTATACCCCCCAAGTAATATCACTGATGGAAATACAATACAATAATTTTTTGGTTCCTGGACTGTTTCTCTTATTATATTTTAAAAGAAACAGTATGTAGCAGACGCCTAGCCTACATATGCTGACAAATCTACCTTGCACACTGTACTGGGTGCCAAACCATTTCTCCTTCAACGGGCAGCTGCCCTCGTTGTTGGGAGATAGCAGCAGCAGGTTGGCTTTGTCTGGTACGAGCAGGTTCAGGGGAGCAGCGATAACCTTCAGGAAAGAGAATGGTCCAAGGCAAAGAGAGAGGCATTAGATATTAACCATTGTCACAGTCCTGATCCTTATCTGGTGGCCTGCCAAACTACAGAAGACAAGTGGTTTCACATTCCACATACAGTATATGCAGGCATGTATGCATTTGTGTACAATGTTGCAAACCACTAAGTATGTGAACTCCCTGCATGAGGCTCTGGAGGAATTCAAGATGTATGTGTTTTCATATCATCGTGCATACTGTACTGAAGCCTTTCAGGTGGCCAGTTGGGTACCTATTATCATGATTGCAGAAGACTTTTTAAACTGATAAATCTTTGCTTCCTTCTATTGTACAGCAAACAGCTAACTGATTATCTACCTATCTATATATGGACTTCAAAAACATTAACGTTTCATGACTGATTCATAAAACAAATATGGATTGCAGACCTCGGCTCCTAGTGGTAAACTAAAGGCCCCTCGGGAAGAACTATAGTTACCATGTGGCCAAAGGAAGTTCACCTTTCAGCATGATAACGACCCAAAGCACACAGCCAAAGCTACACTGGAGTGGCTAAGTAACAAAAAGGTAAATGTCCTTGAGTGGCCCAATCAGAGTCCCAATCTAAATCCAATCAAATTTGTGTCATGACTTGAAGATTGCTGTCCATCAACGCTCCCCAAGGAACCTGACAGACCGGGAACATTTTGTAAAGAAGAATGGTCAAATATTTCCAAATCTAGCTGTGCAAAGCTGGTAGAGACCTATCCCAACAGCCTCACAGCTGTAATTGCTACCAAAGGTGCTTCCACCAAGTATTAATTTAGGGGGGGGTGGAGACTTATCCAATTATGACCTTTCTGTTTTATATTTAATATATAATTTTTTTTCTCAATAAAAACTTTTTTCACCTTAATAGTGTGGAGTAAGGTGTGTCGATAAGTGGAAAAAAAGCCTAATTTAAATGCATGAAACTCTGAGGCACTGACACAACAAAATGTGAAAAAAGTTCAAGGGGGTGTAGACTTTCTATAGGCACTGTATATGTGTGTATATATATATATATATATATATATATATATATATATATATATATATATATATATATATATATATATATATATATATATATATATATATAATTATATATATATATAAACACAGAGTTGGTGGCTTAACTCAACACCATCACTTAATTCCTTAAAATTGGCCTTAAATTTTCTCCATATAAAATAAATGTATCCTGCCTCTTAATTTTTTTTATTTCGAGACCACGCTTTACTCGTAACTCGACACTTATCAGTACTGAAGGGATAAAAGCTATTACTCAACAGTCGTCATTTCACATGACTAACTTCTGACTGGAAACTGATCATTCATTCACAACTACCAAGTGCAGCTGGTTACATTGTCAGTTCATAATGAAGTGAGATGCGAAAAATGTGTTCCCGTTCAATTGGATTTAAAGCTCAGGTTATTCGGGATAACAAGCTTGTCAACAGAACTTTAAGAGCGCTTGTTTTTGCATGGAAAACAATCGACAATGTTTGATTTCTGTGTGAAACTAAGTTGTTTATTGTTATTTTTGTTAATTCTGAACAATGTACATTTGTTAACTTTTGCTATCTAAGCCGTCAGATTAGACAGTACAAGCCAATACCTAAAAGTGTAGTCAACAGTTTGTAGTTGGACTGTTTTTGTAAAAACAACGCTGTAGTTATTTTATTAATTCTTATTTCAATCGAACTATACAAGTTGTACAGAGTTTGTACAGTACTGTACACTGTAATTGATTCGTTCACTGCAGTTCTTTTAACCGTTTTCATGACATTTAACTAATAAACTTTAACACTGTAAATGTGTCGGTTCTGTTACTTATATGCATGTTAATGCCATGGCTCACGTGCACCACTGGTTAACTCGACACCTTGGATAAGTCAAAACTAAACGGCATCCCCATGGGAGGTTGTCTGTCTGTCTGTCTGTCATCTAATTACATGAAAATAGTCTTTGCGTAGACATCAACCATGTTGAGAAAAAGACAAACCAAAATCCACTTGTCTGCTGTTTGCAGAGACTGGGTGGGTTGCACACTCAGGAATGCTCAATCATTAATTAATTTTAGACTTGTTGTTGAAGTTAGAGATATATATAGATAGTAACAGTCAAAAGTTTGAGTACACCTGTTTGAAACCAGGTTTTTCATGATTATCTATGCTTTTAACTGTATAAACTTGTCTATAAACACTTACTATTTCATTATATGATACGTGTACTTATATAAGCTGATAATCATAAGTAAATTGCATTCAAAAATTTAATTTTGAAATGAAAATGAAAATGAAAATGTAAATCTTGTCAATGAAATGGTCACCCAAAGCAAGGGGATTTCAGTCTGAAGCCCAAGTCAGTTAAAAGTCTGAACTGTGTATAACACGGTGTTAGAACACTGGCCTAAGTATAAAAGTGTCTTTGTTAGATAGTCTCTGAGTTAACTAGCATGTTACCTAATTAACCTTTTGTCACCAATTATTGTTAAAAGGTGAGGGTCCATGATTACTATAAATATAGGTAGCATAGGCACAAGTTTGTCATTCCTGAATGTAAGGGAGCAGAAAATGGCAAAATATGCTCAGTTAAGCAAAGAAAAAAGACAATCTTTAAGACAAATCGCAAGAACTTTGCAAGTGTCTGCAACTGCTGTGGCCAAGACCATCAAACGATTTGAAGAAACTGGCACTCATGAGGACCGAACAAGGTCAGGCAGGCCAAGGGTGACCTCAGAATCAGAACAATTTCATTCAAGTCACAAGTCTGCGAAACCGGCGATTATCTGCCCCTGAAATACAAGCTCAGCTAAATGCTACTAGAAGTACAGATGTTTCAACATCAACTGTTCAGAGGAGATTGCGTGAAGCTGGCCTAACTGGAAGAACTGCTGCAAAGAAACCATTGTTAAGAGTGCAGAATAAGAGGAAGAGACTTGCCTGGGCCAAAAAACACAGAAACTGGACGTTTGAGGAGTGGAAGTCAGTCTTATGGACAAATGAGTCAAAATTTGAAATATTTGGGTCCAACCGCCAAGTATTTGTAAGACGCAGAGAGGGTGAGTGCATGAGTTCTGCATGTGTGGTTCCCACTGTCAAGCATGGAGGAGGCAGTGGCATGGTCTGGGGTTGCTTTGCTGGGGACAGAGTTGGTGATCTTTACCAAGTCCATGGCAAGCTCAACCAGCATGGCTATCAAAGCATACTTCAGAGGCACGCCATTCCATCAGATTACGGCTAGTTGGGCAGTCCTTAATTCTTCCGTAAGATAATAACCTGAAACACACCGCAAAGTTGTGCAAGAACTATCTGGTGAAGAAGGAAAGTGAAGCTGGCCTGCCCAGTCTCCAGACCTCAATCCCATAGAACTTTTATGAGATGAACTGGATAGAAAAGTCAAAGCAAAGCTACCCACAGTGCCCTACCCATCTCTGGGAATTGCTGCAGAAGAGCTGGGAAGACATGTCGGGTGATTTCCTGCTGAAACTTGTTAACCGAATGCCTCATGTCTGTGAGGCCGTTATTAAGGCAAAGGGTGGCTCTTTTGAGGAATTCAAGATTTAGGAGACAATTTTCAATTTTCTTGAACTTTGCTTTGATACTCCTTATGTTTTGTTTTGTATACTGTACATGTGTTTTCATTTTCAAGTATTTACAGAAATGTATACGACGTAAAACATTGTCAATTATGAAAAAACCTAGTTTCCAGCAAGTGTACTCAAACTTTTGACTGTTACCGTATCTGTCTGTTTGTCTGAGGTTATAATCAAAATAATACATATACACACACACACACAAAATGTCTTTACAAACTTCACAGATACCCAATTTTTTATTCTTAATGAAAATATGAATAGGCATGCATTACATTAATTATAATGAAACCTAAAAAAATGTATATATATATATATAGTTACCTCAGGTTTATACTCAAACATTATCTGGTCTCCAGTCAAAATATCTGCCTTTGGGAAGAGCTGCATATTCTCACATACATTCTCTACGTAATCAATGGGATCAGTCTGACGGAAAAATAGAAAAGAAACACAAGTCAAATCACATCTCTACAGCATGTGCTGCATGATAATAAAGCATTTTTCTGCATCACATATACACATTCATACCCACATATATAGTACAATTTTACTGTACACAAAAACAATAAGCCTCATATTTAAAGGACAGAATAGGGGGCATAAAATACCTGTTCCTGGTAATGGAATTCATTATCCTCAATCTTCTGAATTTCATCATAGATTCTATAGAACAAAAGAATACAATGTGTTTATGAGATTAGA
Source organism: Polyodon spathula (assembly GCF_017654505.1). Taxonomy (NCBI): domain Eukaryota; kingdom Metazoa; phylum Chordata; class Actinopteri; order Acipenseriformes; family Polyodontidae; genus Polyodon; species Polyodon spathula. The sequence continues at coordinate 14,983,616 of NC_054547.1, forward strand.
CCACGGACAGCCCACTAAACATGACCATACGCTTCTCTTATCTGTAGTCCTGAAAAAACAAGAAAATGCAAGTAGCGTTTTTCTGTTTGTTTATTTTTGTACCCAGTTGGGTTTTACTGTCCTGAAACGAATGCATGCTAACAAATAACCTTTCAAAAAATGATGGATGATGATAACCCAAAGAACAGGTTAAAGAATACTCATACACGTTTATTCACAATAGGCATTTATTCCCAACTGGGATATTTATCCCTCTCAGAAGATTACAGTCTAACAGCGCATTGAGTGGCACATGTGCATTTACAAATCGCTTTCAAGTCAGAGACTGTGATGCACAGCAGTTACATAAAGGATGTCATTTACACAGCACTGTGCCTGCCTGCTGATAAATAAGATTTGTGCTCCAGCTCTGTCAAACCCTTATATTAGCTTTGTCAGTCACCTGCCTATGCTGAAATTGGAATATCAATAAGTCTCCCATTACATAGAAGTCTGATCCATTCCTGGTTTCACTACGAGTTTAATAAGGCACACCTGAGCTTGTTACCTATACACTATAGCTGACCAAGCTTGCATTAAAACTTGGAATGTGTGAAACTTGTATGCAATAGGAGTCTTATTACCATCTCTGGAACATCTCACATTCTAACCAATAACACAATTAATCTTACCTCTTCTGGGGGCCACTCTTCTGAAGCATTTTCAGATACTGGAAAACTAAGTGAGCAACCTAAAAAAAAAATTAAATAAAACAAAAATTATTATAGTGCCATGAATAAGTATTTGCCCCCTGTCTGATTTTTTGCATATTTTTGACACTGAATGTTATCAGATCTTCAACCAAAATCTAATATTAGATAAAAGGGACCCTGAGTGAACAAATAACAGAAAATTGATACTTAATACATTTATTTATTAAAGAAAGTTATGCAACACCCAATGCCCCCGTGTGAAAAAGTAATCGCCCCCTTAGACTCAATAACTGGTTACGCCACCTTTAGCAGCAATAACTGCAACCAAACGTTTCCTGTAGTTATTCAACTCAGTGACATTTGTGGGTTTTCGAGCATAAACTGCTAATTTCGGGTCCTGCCACAACATCTCAATGGAGTTTAGGTCTGGACTGAATTTCTTGTTCTTCAACCATTCTGATGTAGACTTGCTTGTTTGTTTCGGTTCATTGTCTTGCTGCATGACCCAGCTGCGCTTCACCTTCAGCTCAAAAGCGGATGGCCTGACATTCTCCTGTAGAATTCTCTGATACAGAGCAGAATTCATGGTTCCTTCAATGATGGCAAGTCGTCCAGGTTCTGATGCAGCAAAGCATCCCCAAATCATGACACTACCACCACCATGCTTGACTGTTGGTATGAGGTTCTTACTGTGGAATGCAGTGTTTGGTTTTCGCCAAACATAACGGGGCCCGTGTTGGCCAAAAAGTATCACTTTTGACTCATGTGTCCATAGAACATTGTTCCAGAACTCTTGAGGATCATCCAGGTGCTTTTTGGCAAACTTGAGACGAGCATTCATGTTCTTAGTGAGCAGTAGTTTCCGCATTGCTACTCTGCCATGAATCCCATTTTTGCCCAGTGTCTGTCTGATGGTGGAGTCATGAACACTGACCTTAGCCAAGGCGAGAGGCCTGCAGACCCCTGGATGTTGTTCTAGGGTTCTTTGTGAATTCCTGGACGATTTTACGCCTTGCTCTCGGAGAGATTTTGGTAGTACAGACACTCCTGGGAAGATTCACTACTATCCCAAACTTTCTCCATTTGGACAATATGGCTCCGACTGTGGTTTGGTGGAGCCCCAGAGCCTTAGAAATGGCTTTGTAACCCTTTCCAGACTGATAGGCATCAGCAACTTTTTTCCGGAGGTCTGCAGAAATTTCTTCTGGCCATGGCATGATGTGCCTCTGGAAGCTGTGTGCTGACAACTTCACTCTGATGGTAAGAGCCAAATTTAGTCAGATTTATAGTGGTCAAGGCTGGCCCAAATCAGGCCTGATTGTTAACCAAAGTATTCAAACAGCTGACCCTAACTATCCCTTTACTTGGGTTGAGTTAACTAGAGGGGCAATAACTTTTTCACACCTGAAGATTGTATGTTTGCTTACCTTGCACACCAAACAAATGAAAAATGCGCCTAGCTTTGGTGTAATTTTTTTCTCTCAGACTCCCTCTATATACTACTACAACCCACAAAACGATCTGACCAAATTCAATGTGAAAAATGTGCTAAAATGCAGAAAATCAGATAGGGGCACACAAATACTTTTTCACAGCACTGTATATGTATATATCTCAAAAGAAAAACAGTCTTATAGTGCTTCGCACTGGAAGCCAATGTATATTCCGCAGATGATTGATGATCCAAGATATGTGAATAGAAAAAAATTGAAACTTATGCTGAAAAAGATATTGCAGGAATACTAAACGTACCCTAGAGGCAGCAAAGGTAAGCACTTCATTTTGCAGTTACCACTGCAGCCTATACAGTAACTCATTCCACCACTAATGTAAATTATAATGCAAGACCATTAGCTTTGCATTGGGTCAGCACAGAGAGCAGACAGCGAGTTATACCTGGTAGTAATTCCGGTAGCCTTCGTCAGTCAGAGTGATGGAGACGCTGAAGATAGAATAGGTGGAGTTCTGATCGAAACCAGTCTCACTGTTCCCGCCGTACAAAGCAAGCGCCCAGCACCTGAGACAGTAAAAAGTGGCTCCAGTCAACCTGACGAACTTTTCCACAGGCCTCACAAAACACTTTCTATCTGAACTGGGGAGTGGCGAGTAGAAGTAGATTTACTGATGTTAGCTAAAAACGGGAAGTTTACATAGAAAAGACATTGCTGTAACTTTCCTAAAAGCTCAGAAATCTAACAAAATTAACAACTACAGCAAGCTGCTATTCCACTGTTTTATACTTTGCACAGATGTGGTTACTAGTAAAAAGCAGAGACGTACCTCTCAGTTTCGATAAATAGTTTACATCGTCCACATCATTTGTATTGTCCTTATTCTATTAACATAGCTTATGCTCACTGGCATCACTCACTTTTTCCTGAGCAAAGACAGAATGCTGCCTTTACCCTCGTGACCAATCAGCCAGGAGATAAAGTGCAGCGGCTTCACCCTAGAAATGAAACAGAGACAATTAGTATTCACAAGGACTCAAGGTTTCAAGCTCATCTTCACTTACAACCTCTGCTGGGAAGGGGAGAAGCTACAAGGTCAGCAGTCAATGCAGTTGAGCAACTCAGCATGCTGTCCACCTTTATTCTGACGCCAAGTTCAAGCAAATGATTTCACTTCTTTATGTAATGACAGCATGATTCAATGTCTCGATCTGTCATGAAACTCCAACTGTGACTGAAGGAAGCTGGATACGCTTGATAAAGCTTGCTAACCAGCAGCCTGACACATGAAGGAGATTTATGAAACTGTTGTAGTTTCTATGAGAAAGTAATAAAAAAACGTGCTGCATCTTGTAAAGTGCTTTCTGATGGTGGTCCACTATGAAAGGCGCTATATAAAATAAAGATTGACCAAGTCACTATATATATATATATATATATATATATATATATATATATATATATATATATATATATATATATATATAATAAATCAATCTTTCATGATGGCCTGCTAAAGGTAACAAAGATTTATGTGGCAAACTTTACAGATGTCTGAACGTCTTCAACTTCAACCAAGAATTCCACAGAAGCTGCTAGTTCAGTAGGCAGCTTGACTTTACCCACCTGTAATGACGTTCCTGGGGAAGGAGTGCCCAGGTGATAGTCAGGGCATGAATCTTCCGGACAGGTACAACTGGAAGACAAATGCAGGGAAAAGGTCATAGCTAGTCCATGTCCTACATAGTAAAATAAAAGTCTGCTGTCCAAAATAAAAAAAATATATGCTATGAAACAACTGTCTTTGCTGTGTTAGTACCTACCTCTGTACAGTTTGTTAAAGGCTGGCGTATCGAATGGGTCAACTAGATGAGAAAAGTCTGGCTTGGGCAAAGAACTGAAGGAGGGAGAGAATGGAAGGATTGAAACATTTATACAAAACTACAATACAATATTCTTGAGTGTTTATGAGGAAAAAAAAAAAAAAACGAATCGAATCTGCTGGGAGCAGGATGAAAAAAAATTAAATTAAAAAAGCGCTCTATAACCAATTCAGCGAAGAACTAAATGAGCCCCGTCTCTGATCCGAGGGTCCAAGAGGAACAGTATTTTTCATCCGAGGTCCTGCTGTAATTGAGAGTAGAAAATAGAAATGCCTCCAGGCAGCCCCTGGGCCTGTGATAGTGTAGAGAACCGAGGTAACTAAGTTCATCTCGAAAAAAGCTACCACATTTACCGCAGTCCAGTATACCCACCTACACACAAAAGACGTTTCGTGACTATTGATATTACCAACAATGTTTTAATGGGGGTCACTCACTTATTTGGAATCTTGCTGAAGATCTCTCTCACCCACTCTTCCAGTGTATCCAGAGTCTCTAAAACCCAGAACAGAGACGCTATCAATACTAAAGCAACTTTGGTACATACATCCAGCTCACGTTCCTCAACATCTTAACCCCTTCAGGAAGAACCTAGTTTTTCTGGAAATAATTTCCCCCATGGAAAATGAAGTGTGTTTTGCATCTTCTCAACACAAGTCCCTAAAAACTACACTCCAGAAATGTACATACACACAGGATTACTAAAACATTTTCTTTACTGTGAAAAACAGTTTACATGTGTGAATAACTGACACATCCGGACAAACTTTTTAGAAATTAGTGCCTTCATCCATGTAATTATACTATTATGGACTTATTCATGATCTGCCAGCAAATTCAGTCATTTTTACCCCAAAAGTCAATGTTTGGATTGGATGGGCAAAGAGACTAAACAGCTCCTTTCCCCTCTACCCCAAAGAGGGTGGTCTCTCCAGGGTAGCCTGGTTGGCACTGTAGGAAGGGAGAGAGCTTTACCTTTAGACTGCACAGCCAGGGTCATGTAGTGGGCAGAGTAGTGCTGCTCCCAGAACTCTCTCAGCCGAGTGTAGATGTCGATGTTCTTCTCCTTTGGCTCGTGTTTCAGAGTCTGTGCATTCCCTGCAAGAACCAAGAGATCAACACACTAAACATGGTTTTGTAATAGTGCTGGTACACAGACCCAGCCAAAACTTGCAGTTTCGTGCATTTTTATTATTTTCAATCAAAACAAAGAAAACAAAAACCTAACTCCACTTTGGAGCACTAACTAAACTTTTCTTCTTGACTCTAAACCATAAATCCGAACAACTAAGTCGCTTACAGGTTTACAACACTTTCTCACACACACACAATACCTCTTCTGGCTGTTTCTCCTGTAGTCTGGCTGCACATAGATGTCTGCAATTATTTATTTCAGAATTTTTTTGCATAACTTTAGAAATGCTAATTCAAAAATAAATAGTAAAGAGCTATCCAAATGCCTTAGGAAGAAAATTAGTTATGGTCATAAAGCTGGAGAAGGATAAAAGATTTCAAAGCATTTGAGTGTCCCAATTTTTTCTATTGTCAACAAGTACAGCACTCAAGGTACTGTCACAACGCTCCCTCGGTCTGGAAGAAAGAAGGTTGTTTCACCAAGAACAAATAGAAGAATTGTGAAGAAGGTTAATAACAATCAGAGACTGACTGCCAAAGGTATTCCAAGTGAACTGGCTGCAACTGGGACTGGGGTTTCCATTTCAACTATAAGTCTTGCATTGCAAGTACTGCATGGTGAAGGTCTAAATAGTCGCAGGCCAAGGAAAAAGCCACTCTTAGGAAAACAGCACAAGGACAATCACTTAAAAAGTTTGCAAAACGGCATTTGAATGATGGACATCAGTTCTGGCCAAAGATTTTATGGCGTGATGAAACAAAAATCGAGCTAAGTCTAGTGAGGCGTACAAAGGAAAGAACATCATACCTACCATCAAGCGTGGAAGTGGTAATATTCTTCTATGGGCTGTTTTTCCTTTAACGGTACTGGAAATTTTACATGGTAAAATGAATTCCATAGCACACCAAAAGATATTGGCCATCATTCTGAAACACTCTGCTACAAAACTTGGTTTAAAAGTGCAACTGGACATTCCAACACGACAACGACAAATCAAAATTTACTTCAGAATGGTTAAAGAAGAATAAAAATCAAGGTTCTGGAATGGCCTAGTCAAAGTCCTGATACAAATCTGATTGAGAATCTTTGTTGAAGAAGGCTGTGCACAAGATAAGTCCTCGGAATCTGAATGAACTGGAACAATTCTGAGTTGAAGAATGGTCAAAAATAACTGAAGAATCATGCCAGAAGCTCATTGACAAATATCCTAATTGTTTAAAAGAGGTTAGTATTGCTAAAGGTGCCTCAACTAGCTATTACATTTAATTTTCCTTGTTAGGGTATGAATACTTTTGAAATAGCATTTTTGGAGTTTTGCAAAGAAATTGTTGAAATAATGTGTCTCTTCTCGACTTGACTATTGCAACTCTCCATGGTGGTCTCTCGGCATACACCATAAACCAATTGCAGCGAGTTCAGAATGCCGTTGCCAGGATCTTTACCAGATGTAAAAAGCGTGAACACATCACCCCCCGTCTTGCTCAGCTGTACTGGCTACTTGTAAAGTTCAGGATTATTTTCAAAACTATCCTGCTCACCTACAATGCCCTCTGACTCTGGCCTGCTTGTTATCCCCAAGCAAAAGTGCACTACACTTGGAGAACGCTTGTTTCGCTTCATGGTTCCCACTCTTTGGAACACTCTCCCAGTTGTGTTGTTGCTACTATATCATGTACTGTGCATGTTTCACTGTATGTCATGTATTATGCATTTCTCTATCTATAAAGTATTATGGAATTTCTTGTTACTGCATCTTGTAAAGCACTTTGTAATAGTGGTCCACTATGAAAGGCACTATATAAAATAGACTGACTGATAGATAATTGCATTTCTTGTAACTTCTTTGCCTCATCTACAAAAAACTTTTGCTGCAAAATTATTTGTTTGAGAAATTTCTAGAAAGTCTAAATTTACATTGGGGTATGTAAACTTTTGACTACAACTGCGTATATATATTTACCCACACACGTTTTAGACATGTTACATAATTCTACTCTGATGCATTATGAGCATCAACAATTTACTCAAAGCCTCCACTAGTGTTTTCTACTATTATAACAACCTTGACTTGCATAAAGAAGGAAAAACAGTGAGTAAAATAGCTTGCGTCACTCGATTTGCAAGGTGTGGTGTACGAAGCATAATCAACAAGTAAAGAGAAACATCATCTGTAATTGACAAACCCAGTACCTGAACACCCAAAAAGTTATTCATATATATTCTATTGCACACACATACACACACACACCACACTACTAATTTTCCAAATGCAAGACTGGCAACATGATCTGCTAACATTACCTGATTGCCCCAAAAAATCAAATCAAACAAAAAATTGCCATCATTACAGCTATAAATTAAAATCTTATTCTGGAAACAGCACCAAAAGGGCAAGTTCGCCTGACTGTTTTGTCAAAGTTAAGCAACTGCTTGTCTGAAAGGCTATTTGTGCTGCTATAAATAAAATAAAATAATAGAGCATTTATAAATAGTATTCTTACCCCAGCAAAACTTGCCCATAGGGTGCCCAGGCTTGGCCAGACTTCCAAAGAGCATCTCCTTCCTATGGCTATCAGATGGTCTGGCAAGCTGGTACTCTGCAGAAAGCAGAAGAATAAACACTGTTTATTACACAGCTGTTCAATATACACTTACAATATTTTCTTTGACTTATTATTTCAGGAATCTCATATTTATTAATGCTTTACACTGGACTGAAGTTGGGAGGGTTGGTGGCTTGCCAGGCAGGTTGAAATCGTGCCTGGGGTATAACTAGATTCCCTTACTCCTAATAAGTGTCTTTGAAATATTGCTGCCTTAGGGGCTCCCGAGTGGCACATCTGGTAAAGGCACTCTGAGTTGAGTGCAGGATGTGCTCTATAGCCTGGAGGTCGCTGGTTCAAGTCCAGGCTGTTCTATTCTATTGCTAACCGTAGACGGGAGCTCCCATGGGGCAGCACACAATTGGCATTACCATTACCAAGAACATTATCTTAGCCTTTAGTCCTTGCAGTATTAAGGCTCTCACCGCTGTCCACTGCCTCCACCTCCCTGCCGATGGCATCCTTGATCATCAGCGGAGAGATGAAAAACTGAGCCCACCTGCAAACACAAAGAAAAACCCTCAAAGTTGTATTAATTTGTTTTATTTATTTATTATTTTTAACAACATTATTATGACCAAACTTGTCATCTTAACATGAGGGTTAATAAAATATTTGAAAATAGGCAGTCAAAAGAAAACCGAATCAAGAAGCATTATTTTGCTTCGGGAGAGAACACAGTACACATGTGTATATATAAGCAAAATGGCAGCACTATGGCTGTTGGGGAGTTAAATTTTAAGGTTATCAACGTCACGGTCCAGAATAATGTGCTGTTTTTTTATGGTACCTTGTGACCATGAATATGTTTTTAATTATGCACAAATATGAACCGCTTTAATACTAGAACTGCCACAACAGTCATTGAAATTACTCTGCATATCTGAAAGTTAAGTGGTTGTCCATTTATGACTTATCCTAAATACATGTATTAAATATCCTGACGGTGTTTAAAAGGCAGGATCATTAAAATAAGGAAGTTATAACCCTGCCAACCTAGAACCACCAAAGCAGTCATTTTGATTGCCTTTTACAATACATGTTTTTATTTTGAATATAACCTACAAATATTATATATATATATATATATATATATATATATATATATATATATATATATATATATATATATATATATATAAAAAACACACACACACACAACCCTGTTGTTATCTCTACTGGACCTGTTAGCCATCAATTCCTTTGTTTTGCACAAGGAATGCACCGGGGAAAATATTAGTAGGAGAGATTTAATCTTGAAGCTCAACCTGGATTCAATGCTGCACAGAGTGACAGATGCAAGAGAAAGCATACTTTCATTTTAAATAAAAAAAAAATGTTTTTACAGTTGTGTATGTAAATATACCTGTTTACACACTAGTTTCTTCTGAAATGTTTATTTTCACAGTTTTTAATTTAAAAATTTTTTTTGCTTTATATGTGGCAACTTAGAAAAAAAACCCTTTTATGTTTAATTGTTCATTTAAATATGCCGTTTCGATGTTGTTTAAAATGTAACCATCATATTGACGGCCTGCGGCGGTTTTTGGTATGAGTATAACCACAGCAGTTCTAGTGTTTTCAGCTTTTTGCTGGGAAAAAAAAACCCAACAAAAAACACAATTTCTGTATTTTTAATGAACATTAAAAACAAATTGCTCAATATAGTACAAACTAAGTAGCAAATTTGTAAATGTCTTTAAAAGGGACAGAATTTTCAGGGTGCGATCACAGACTTAAATATGAAGGGCTGGTTTAAGAGACAGGAGCCGCTGTGGATGCTGAATATAATAACAGTGGAGTGTACGTCTCTGTATTGTCAAATGTGCTCCTACACACACACCTGTCCAGTGCCTCCCTGAAGTATTTCCTCTGCACGTCGAACTGGAACACTGTTCTCTCACAGTCTGTGGAGGCGTTGTCGCTACCGCCATGTTTCTTCAGGAAAGCGTCAAAACCATTCTCAGTCGGGTACTTCTCACTGCCCATGAACACCACTGCAAGAAAAGCACACCAGACCCCTTTACAACGGCTTCAAAACAAGGCTTCTTTCTCTATTCTGTCACCTCCTGAACAGAAGATTCACGATTCTCCTCCACTACTAAATTTTAACAACGTATGCTCCAGTCAGATTTTCTTACTTGTCTGTAAAGGACTGAATTAACATAATAATTTTAAAAAAAATCTATAAATGTACTTGTTCTGTACAGATCCAAATCTTTCAAGTCAACAAAACTGATTTTTAAACATGCATCTAATTGCTTCAGTGGTTTCCGATTCATTTCTTTGCTTTAGAAGGAAGAACCAAGTTCTTGAATGTACTAGATGCCAGGGTAGCCCTGACTTCAAACCTTTTCAAAATGTGACTGTACTGTAACTTGAGCTGGCAAAAATGGAACTCTAATGGCCATTTAACCCAACTAAATAAGGATACATTTATAATTAACAAAATGCATAGGTTAGGCTAAATATTTATATTTCACTTCGAATCTGATTAGGTGTGCAAAAAAAATACTAACTGAAAAACGATGTAGTTTAATTTATAGATTTAAAACTTGATACGATTATACAACAAACAATTATTTTAAAACAAAAGATATTCCGCAGCCCTGCTTGATGCCATTCCTGAACCTGTCTCCTACAGCTTCATCCATCAGTTTTATAAGCACATTACCATATACAAAAATATGCTAACAAATAGAAAGAAAAAAAGATTTTTGATGAAAGATCTTAAAAATTGCACAGAGCAGATCGGAGCTCAGATTTTTAAATGAAGTGATTATTTTAAATAAATAAATACATAAATAAACAAACTTACTGTGTTCAAGAAAATGTGCTAGCCCCGGCAGGTCATCTGGATCACTGAAACCTCCGATTCCAACACAGAGGGCAGCTGCGGACTGAATTAACATATCAGCATTAGAGATGCCACATGCCCTACACAAATTGAGAAGTCTAGAACATGTATCATCTGCAATAACTAATTTTTCAGTACATCACTAAACATTTAATTGTATGGATTTTCTAAATCTTGATTTATCATGCACTGTTGACCCACAAACAGGCATGGACAGACAGCGGACGATCTGGAAGCAGGCATCATAAACAGAAAGTGTGCATACCAAAAGAGTTAATGGAATGCATTGCGTTTGTATTTACGTAGAGTGTCTGGGGCTGTTGATTTGACTGTGGGTGGTTATTATTCATGAAAAAAAAATTCTAGTCCCTAGATGTTACCTCTGCTTCACTAGGATAATCCAGAACAGTTCCTTTCAGAAAACAAAAAACGTACACAGAGGGGTCTTTGTATTCTGGACAAAAAAAACAAAACGTCCTTCTATTAAGAATGCTAGTGAAATATGACAAAGAATACTGAAATGATTCCGTTTAAAGCTTTCCAATGTTTTTACGTATTTAATTATGCTGTGTACATGTATGGTACAGTAGACTGTAATGAAAAGAAATAGCATTAAACACCACTGTATTCAATATAATATCTACTACCTGCTACAGCAAAACGGCATATTTGTTGACTCAACAGTTGTGTGTTTTTAATACTTCTTTTGCCAGGTTATTGGTGAACTCCTGAGAAAGTCAACTTCACATACTGACACTACTTTTATTTGGTGCCTTTAAAGAGATATTAAAAGAACACATTAATCTGTACATTAGCCTTTTGGTCTCTCGAACAGATAGATGACAATTTGTTTTAACAACTGGGTGTGGGTTATTTAACCTGTTTTTCAGAACAGCTCTTTTTCTTCTTCACATCACTCTCATCCTCCAGCTCTTCAAAGTCACTATCCTGCTCATCCTCTTCGTGCTCCGACTCTTCTTCAGTTCCCTCCCCAGAGTCACCGTCCTCTTCCGCTGCATCCTCCTCCCCGCTGCCGTCTTCCTCAGAGTCGTCCTCTTCTTCCTCAGAGTCTGACTGCTTCCCGTCTGTGCCACTCAAATCTGAGATCAGGAGAGCTTGCAGGCCGTTGTCCAATTTAATATACCTGGATCACACAGAGCAGAGTGGGACTGTAGCTTACATTTACAAAATAAAATAAGAGATAAATAAATACATCTGCAGTGCTTTCCAGTGCATATAAAACAGAACATTTTGGAAATGTAATGTACAAAAAGTGGCCTTTCACGTTTGTAGTGTACATGAACTATGTTTACATGCACAAGGAATTGATCCTTTCGTAATAGATTCTTTTGAATCCGAAAACAAAATGTGCAGAAAACTCAAAAAGGGTTCTGAGGAATAAATGCTTCGGAACCTTCTGCACTTCAATCTGATTAAATCCACAACCAGATTCTTTGGCACAAGTTACACAACATACTATAATCTATATTACATGGAGGCTCTTTGTCTGGCCTCCAACTGTTTCTGTATGTCATACATTTAACATACATGAAGAAAACTGCTTGTCAAATTGTGATGGAAGGACATTCTTTAGCTAAAACGACTATCAAAATCTGGAGGTCAGTCTCTGTTTATATGTTTTTATTTGTCTAAAGAGCTGCTAATAGCGATGAACTGAACTGCCCTGTCCACTGAAGTAGTTGTTTTAGCCTGCATGTCAAATGGAAATGTGGAATTAAAAGACCATTTGGATACACCATACATAACATCTTGCATCGATTTGGCTCATCATTCATGTGTATAGAAAGTGAGTGTGTTAGTTTAAATTGATAAGAGCAAAATGTGACAACCAAAAACACTGTTTGAGTTTCCTGTAATGTAAGCATAACTGCTATATTTATGGTGTTACTAGCAGATGTATACAACTTTATGCCAACTTCACTTCAAGGAGCTAAAATCACACAAACGTAACTTGAACCTATGCTATCATAAATTCTGACTCCAAGTTACTCTTCTGCTTCATTCAGCAGTGGGGATTTGGTATCTTTTTTATAAATATTTCAATAGAACCTTTCAGGGTAACTACGTCTATGAAAAAAAGACGTAATTACTGTAATAATAAAATGATTTCAAAACATCAATTTACATTGTAATGTAAACATCAATCTCTTTCATACTTTCACCTGAAGAGACCTTGGAGGTCTTGAAAGCTTGTGAATAATTATTATTTAGTTAGTCCATTAAAAGGTATCACTTCTCCTTCTCTTCGTCTATCATCTCTGGACTAATACGGCTACCATTTCATCTACCCAAAACACCATAAGTAATTGATCAGACAAACAACAACATATACACCGCAGACGTTATCCCTGCTCTCAATTAAAATCATGATGACAGGTTTGTCAATAATTGACGTCTGAACATGGCAATTGTTTAGCAAACCAGAGGCACAAAACGACATTTTCAACAAAATGTAACCACATGTCGGCACATCTTTCTGAAGGTCGGTGGCTTATTACCTGTAATGTTTGGGATCACTTGGCGATTTGACAATCTCAGAGTCACCAGGGTTTTCGCCGCCACCTCTGTCCCCACTCGCCCCTTCGTCTCTCAATTCAGCCGGGGGCTGCGCTGGATCATCGTTGCTCTCGAGTTGTGATGGCTGCGCGGACTCAGCGCAGGCGCCCATGTATTTGTTGGTCACGGGCATGCTGCTGGGTCGGACCCGAGCCGGGATAGGGATTAAGCACGCTGCTCAACGCAAACCCTAACTAGTTTGTGACGTGCTAACTTGTATGGTGACGTTTAACTGGTAATTGTTTTGTTATCTATGGTAATTGAACTAGTAAAAAGTACTGAATGTGCAGCTAGCACAGAGCCTCACTCGTGAAACGAAGGCAAATCACCAATGAAACGGTTAAGTGATGAATTTACCTTTAAAAGCAGGTTGAACAAGTCCGGGTCAATAGTACAGCTCAAAATGTGTTTAGTCTGAGATGGTGCCCTATTTTAAACTTGCCCACAGAGGCAATACGATTGAAAAAAATATATATTATCTCTAGATAATTTTCCTTATAAAGTTTGCTACAGCGTTAATTTTAAACTTTATTAAGATTTTTTTAAAACAGACCAACCAAAAAAGCGTATACATGCATAAACATATATTTCATTTAAATAGCAGTGCAGCTATGTACTATTTAGAAACACTATTTACCAGCATCCCGAACACAGGCCACCCGTAAAACCAAGGGTATCGGAACTAACCCTACCTCGACAGGGCCGCATGAACCTGTGATAACGGACGTTAACGTGGTTAAAATAAATTATTTCATGCCCAGCGGTTTAAAAAATAATTTAAATTAATTCCTTTCTATCGCCAAAAGCCTTGTGTTTAAAAAGTATACCAGATGTCGATTTTCCTGCTCCAGCGAAAACACTGTCATCCAAGCCACCAGCTCATCCTAACTTGCTGATTGCACAAGTCCGGCCCGAAACGGAGGATCTCCCTCACTCATTGGAGCTGCGAGCAGTCATGGGCCAGCTGATTGGGCTATTGCTGCTGTCACTCCAGTGGAGTCAGGGAGGGGAGGTTGTAGGTTGGAGTGCAGCACAAAAACATGTGCTGATCTCGTTTTAGTTTGATTTTGTGATTTGTTAGAGTTGTGCTTTTTAAAGTGGGACAGGGCGAAATAATATACCGGTAAAAGATAGGGATTACCTTGCCTAATACAAATATCACCCTACAAATACATTCGACACAGTTCCACGCCCAGTTCTGTTTCATACTCGGTGCTGCTGGACAGGTCAAGTTGCCTGCAGCCAGGTTTTGTTGATATGCAGTGCTCAGCCACACCCGCCTGTTTGAGAGGAGTATTGCTGCAGCAGGAAAGCTCACACAGAGTAGTGCTGCGTGCTCAACTCGTAATTGACGTCATCAATCAATCTTTATTTTATATAGCGCCTTTCATAGTGCACCACCATCACAAAGCGTTTACAAGATGCAGTAACAGCAGGAAAATCCATATAGGTTAAATACAGAGAAATGCATAATACATGATACAGTAAAAAAACAAAAAAAAAGCATAATACATTAAATACAGTGGAAAGTGCATAATGCATGATAGTAGTAGAATATATGAAATAGTACATTAAATACAGTGGAAATAGCATAATATATGATAGTAGCATAATATGTGAGTTAGTAGCAGCAGCACAACAGCTAATAGCAGATATCAGGCTTAAAGAGCATGGAAAGCAAGAGAGAACAGGTGGGTCTTGAGAGTTGATTTAAAACGAGCGACGGTGGGAGCATTACACACCAAAGCTGGGAGAGAGTTCCAAAGAGTCGGAGCCTTGAAGCTAAACGAACGTTCTCCAAGTGTGGTGCACTTTTGCCTGGGGATAACAAGCAGGCCGGAATCGGAGGACCTCAGCTTGAGGGCAGGGACATAGTGAGTCAGCAGGTTGAGGAGGTACTCTGGACCTGTGTGAAGAAGGGCATTGTAGGTGAGCAGGAGAGTTTTGAAACTAGTCCTGAACTTTACAGGTAGCCAGTGCAGCTGGGCAAGACAGGGGGTGATGTGATCAAATTTTTTTACATCTGGAAAGGATCCTTCAGCAGCATTCTGGACTAGCTGCAGTCGGTTTATGGTGCGTGCCGGGAGACCACCATATAGAGAGTTGCAGTATTTGAGTCGAGAGGAGACAAATGCATGACAAAGTATCTCCACATCCGGGAGGGAAAGGTAGGGACGGACTTTGGAGATGTTTCGAAGACAGTAGAAGGAAGATTTGACCACAGAGGAGATATGGGCATCAAAGGAGAGGTTGCTGTCAAGAAGTACAACAAGGCTTCATACTGTGGGGGAAGGTAGCAGCAGACAGTTTCTGAGGTTCAGGGAAGCTATATTTCGATTCTTGTTGAGTTTTAGATCCTACTAGAAGTTCAGATTTGCTAGTGTTCAGCTGAAGAAAATTGGCAGACATCCAGGCCTCGATGTCTTGAAATCAAGCCAAGAGCCGGACCATGACAGAGAGGCTTCCAGGGTCGAGTTTTAAGTAGAGCAAGGTGTCGTCAGCATAGGAGTGAAACATGAGGCTGTGTTGGTGGATGAGGTGACCCAAGGGAAGCATGTAGATAGTGAAGAGAAGGGGCCCAAGAACAGGTCCTTGGGGGACTCCACAAGTGACTGGGTTTGCAACACCACTGCGTCCAGCAGAGAAAACAGACTGCATGGGTCTGGATAAGTAAGAGGACATACAGGAGAGACAGGTTCCAGAGATCCCAGCATACTTCTGAAGGCGGTCATGAAGAATACCATACTCCATGGTGTCAAAAGCAGCTGATAGGTCAAGGAGGACAAGCACAGAGCAAGCACCAGCATCAGCATTGAGCAGATCATTCACAATCTGGAGCAGAGCAGTTTCAGTACTGTGAAGCGGCCGAAAACCAGACTGTACAGATTCAAGCAGATTGTTGTCCGTGAGATGTTTCATCAGCTGACTGGCTGCAGCCCTTTTGAGAGTTTTTGAGAGAAAAGGGAGACTGGAGATGGGACGGAAAATTATATGCTACAGCCTGATCACATGATAAGGGTGATAAATATAGGTACTAAAACAAAGTTTATTTCATAACAATAACCTAACCCTAAACCTAAGGCTTGGGGGTTATTGGCTGCAACTTTAAATACACAGAACAATAGCCTAATCCTAAACCTAAGGATCGTGGGGTATTATGGTCACATGGTAGGGGTGTTGAGGGTGAATGAAGCACTACGTAAATTACAAGTTGCGCACGCAGCACTACTGTGAGCTACCCTGTGTGAGCTACGCTGTGCGAGCCTTCATTCTTATCCTTCGTATCCTTCTGTGTTATCACTAGTCATCATTGGTAATAACTAACTAAAATACCTCTTATTAAAGAAAACACCTTTCTTTTCTATCCAGCAGATGGTGCCATATACTGATTAAGCAGATGCTGTATGGCAAATGTTTCAGGTCTGGACTGGAATAATTGCTTTATTCTCTACCGTCAGAAATTACTTTATTGACAATGCTATTTGTTTATATTTCCCAGAGGTAGTTTATGCAAAAGGGAAAAGGGCAAAATAGATCTTACATTTGGCATTCATATATTACAAAGTACTCCAACATATATGATGTACCTGCTGCTGCAGGAGTGGTGGCTGTTTTGTTCACAGAGTGGCCAGAAAACTTGTTAGTTTGCAGAGAAAACTAGTAAGCCAACAGCACATGGTTTCTAGTGAAGCAGCGAGCACAGAATGCTAAATCTTGGAAGAATATACAGTAGAAAGCATTCACTCGGAAATCATATTCAATTGAACAATATTATGAGACACCACAGCTTTATAGTTATGAAGCACCTTTATAGTATATATATATATATATATATATATATATATATATATATATATATATATATAATATATATATATATATATATATATATATTTAAAT
This sequence comes from Polyodon spathula, assembly GCF_017654505.1. Classification (NCBI taxonomy): domain Eukaryota; kingdom Metazoa; phylum Chordata; class Actinopteri; order Acipenseriformes; family Polyodontidae; genus Polyodon; species Polyodon spathula. The sequence goes on from NC_054547.1 coordinate 15,000,714, forward strand.
ATATATATATAACTATATATAAAATATACAGACAAGTAATATTGATATTTTTGACATATTTTTCAGTGTTAAATATACATCAATGCAAACGATTGGAGGATAAAGCATGTGCCACACAAGCAAACAGGGTCTGGGAATGGTTAACCATGGTAAATGATGGCAGTGTTAGGGTTCACCATATTATTAGTTGCAATGTGGTTTATACATTGCACATTATAATACCACCCTACATTCCTCTAGCTATTCCTTCTGGTCTGATGAGCACCAATATAAACCAATGTTATATTAATCTGTTATACTGCCTCCCTCACAGTTCACCATCTGCCACAGCACCTAGCCAAGCAAATATACATAAACCATTGCTGTCTCCCTGACTCTACCACCAATGAGATACTCAAACAAATTAAATAGCAGGAAATAGCTGCTTACCCTTTGGCACATTATCCTCCATGTTGATTTAGTGAAGTGAGCACACTGGTGTCAGAACTGGGTTTGGCTAGGTTACAGCAAGAAAATGACAGCTCAGTACTGTGTTAAATGTTCAGGGTTAATAGTACTCTTGTGTAAAATTCTGAGCAAAAAAACTGCTTTTACAATGCTGTCTGTGTTTAGGGTTGGTTTGAGAAAATATAGTTTGCATTATGTTAAAGGGACGACTTTATATTATCTATAAGGCTCCTCAAGGCTGATTGTGGGGAAGTGAGATGGGGAAGCACATTACCATTGTTTACAGAAATCGATAGGTGAAGCATTGTGCACTGAAGCCTGTGCAACACTGAAATGCTTCCCCCAACCTCACGTCAGTCTCAGTTTTTGCCAAAGTAGTTAGTAAGTATAGCTAAAAATGATTTAAGATTAAACAACAGCATATAACAACATATTAAATAAAGAATTGCCAAAAGTGTGATTGAAAAATATTAGATTTGTGATATTCCATTACAGTCAAACAGAAGGAGATGTGACACTTTTATTGGACTATCTAAATAATAACTAATCACAAGCTTTCGAGACCTCAAGGTCTCTTGTTCAGGTGAAAGTAGGAAAGAGAGACTGATGTTTACATTAAAATGCATTGTCATTTCCTTTATTTTAGGAGTGAGACTGCTCAAATTGAGACCAAAATGTACCATTGAACTGCAGCTACCCTCCACGATGACAAGAACACATAATGACAAAAGAGATTACAGGTGGGTGAAAGGTGAACGCTTCCCAAAAGCCAATAATATTCCCCGTCCATAGAAAGTAGTTAGTCGCTTGCTTGGCTCTTTCCGTCCTGCAGTGGTGGAGTCTTGTGGCACTGGGAAGGGAGATCCAAAGATAGGAGAAAGCTAAGCTTTGAAAGAAGCTCTCCCCATGTGCTCATCATTTTGTGTTTGAACTTAGACTGCCTTATTTTCAAAGCATGGCACTCTACTTTGTCTACTTTGAGTAAATCGCTATTAAAGAGTAACTTCAAAACATTTTAATCAACTCCAACAACGCAACTCAACTGGAGTCTGTGATCCAACAACTTTGATGTTGCCAGGGTACAGTACTAATATGAAAATGATTCCAGGGCATGTCAGTACTTACGAAGGCCTCTGAATATTTTTTTGTAGAGCGGTCCAATTGCTGCTGCCTTTGGGCAGTTTTATTTCTAGGGTTCATGAAATTCACGTTTATTCTGGCAATGGTGTTTGTTTTTGTTCTGATGTTAATGATTCACACAAAACAGTACATCCTGGGAATTTCATCCTGTTACTTGTGAAGCAAGGCCACTCCAGCCTCTTGGATTACAGAGGAAAATGCAGATCAAACCATGGATAAATCATGGTGTGCATAAAGAAGAGTTGTGCAACTCATGCCCCACATGGCTAGAAATTGTCTGAAAGCCTTATAAAAGTTTACCATGGTATTTTTGAACTGTATTTATTCAGTTTTCCCATAGTTGACCCTGGTTTGCCATGTTTATTAATATGTTTTACCATACCTTGCTATTCTTTACCATGCTTACCTATGATTAACCAAGCTTCCACTATGCTTTATTACATTTTGTTACTTTTACTATAAGAGAAGTGGTCAAAATGGCCACCTTGATGAACATTTTGATCCCCCACCCCCCCCCACCCCCACCCATGGTCTTGATACCCCTCTATTGTAAATTCTCAATAAAGAATACAAAAAAAGACACAGGAACTTTCATCAGCATATTTCATTTTTAATTTTATTATTATTGATCATTACTGTCATTTTGTAAAGGTACAGGTTCGTTAATCTCCCAAATGCACATACATAGTAAATCTACCACTGAAACACTGACCCGTCACTTCAACTGTTACACTTCACAAGAAAAAAAATGAGCAATTTGCTAACATTTCACTCTAGGAAAACTTTTTAAAGAGTCTGAGACACACATGCGCACACGCGCACACACACACACACACACATACTTTCATCCCGCTTTCTCAAATACAGACACAGGAAGCTGGGCTGTAAAAGCAGCACAAACAGAAGTGACTTTAAAATCATTTATATTAATATCTAAGCAGGTATTGCTAATACAGTGTATATATATATATATAATGTGTTCTTATATTAAAAAGGGAGAACGCTTTCATACATAGCCAGTTGCTTCAAAGAACTGTTGATTGGAACATGGACATTTCTCAAATTCCACAGCTATGATCATGAAAAAGGCTTCATCCATAACTTTAAATCCTAACTTTAAACCACAACCATTAACGCTTCATTTGAATTGGGACAATACGTAGAATTCAAGTCAACATGCAGAGTATTTCTTTTTTGTCAAATGTATTGTCATGACGTTTTTTAATATAATGCTACCAAAAGAGACTATTGAATGAATCTCAATAATGAGAGTACCAGTGTAAATGGATAAGAGTGCCAGGCATGCACTTGAAAGGCTGCAGTTTCAATGACAGTACATTTGGTTAATAGCAAATTGCATGACGTGTTATGAATACTGATGTGTGTGCTTTGTGGGTTGTCAGAGTGATTATGAAGGCTCATAGATATTCAGCGTTACGTCACCTTTAAAGCTACAATTCAAATAAAGCGTTACTGAAAGTTCTTGATCCTTTTTTATAATTTTTTTAAATAAATATACACGCTTTAATTTAATTTCCTATACATTACAAATAATCACCATTACAATGTTATGACAACACCTCTATAACAGAATGTTATATTCCAGATACCAATGTTATTATTAATTTTTTTTCATTTTCAGAGGCTAAACTGACCTGTAAGAACAATTTTCCTTACCTCCACTGTCCAGTTATCACCTGAAGAGGAGAACTCTGTGGCATCACAAGCTAGTGTATATTCAGCTGGTCCTATCAGTAGGCATCACCAAAAAAAAAAAAAAAAAAAACCCTTTGCTGCACAGTTTTAGTGACTACCTCAACGTTCTCTTAATACCAGTGTGAAATCTGGATAGCAAAGTAGGTCAGCACTTGTTGTTTTTGCAGTACAGATTTCTTAAAGATTAATCTAGAATTGTGGATGAGCATGGTTGGGCTACACAATGTTTCTAAGTGGGTAACTTATTACTTTATTAAATTGATTATTTTTTTGTTAACCACAAAGAACCTGTATGTTTTCTTTTTATCACACGTGGAATTAACCATCACTGCAGCAATAGGCCTTATGAAACATGAAAAATAAATACATTTTGGAACATCCACATGTGCTGAATAAATAAGGTTATTATATACAGATGAAAACAATTCATTAAACCCCATGCTAATCTATTTTAACCCTTGTTACTTCTGTAACTTGCACACCTCAACAGCCTACCTTGTTCCTAAATTTCAGCTTGCTATGACTGGCCCACCATTAGGAATTAAGATGATAGTTACTTGCATTAAAAAACATGAAATATATGAATATAACCTCCACCCACCCCCTAAGTATGCACACAAACTTATATAACCAAAATATTAAAAATACCACCATTAAAAATAGGATGTTTTCACTGTTAGAACCTGAATCATTGTGAATAGGGTCATGGAAATGAATGATAAAGAAGATGAATCTTTATAAAAACCCTGCCTTTTTAAACTAGTTCTTCTTTAATGCACATGAGTGGTCGGCCAATGGCGGGTGCCTCCTGGCAGGGCTATATCAAGGGCTGAGCAAGAGCTGAACTTCGTTTTAATATTACCGCAAGGGGGCTGTCATGGGGGATTCTGTGTATGGCCTTCATATATTTCTTGCGAGTAAACAGAAAATTGTTTTGCAATATCGATTCCAAAGTACAGTACTGGCTGATTGTGATGATACATTTATGCCTTTCAACTGGAATCCTCATATGATAGACAGGGAAGCAGAATAACGTAAAGCACAATTCAAAAGTAGCATACTTTTTTTTTTTTAATGCTTCATTTCGTTATGACAAATTTAATTAGAAAAATGGCACTTTGGTTCTGCAATCAGCTTTAGAATACCAGGGGTATCGTGACAGCGATACGGAGACAATTCTCCAAAGATTCTTGTGTCAGCCTGTTTCGTGCAAGTGGCCCACTCTGCGGCTGCCCACGGGTCATTTGGCCCGCTTTCAAATTTAATTGCCAACCACTGATGTACAGTATCATGCACGTCACATGGCAAGGCTAACATGTCAGCCATACCATCATACCAAGTCTAAATCCAGTTACTCATAGCCCAGCCCCCAGTTCTATAAAGCATCCCACCAGCCTTACACAACTAGAGAGCCTAACCTGTAGTTTTCTCTGTTACCTAAACCCTCCAAGTGTTTGCAAAGTAAAAGCACAAACCAGTTACCTGTTTGCTGCAACAATGCACAAAGCATTCTGCAAACACAGAGCAAATTACAAAGTCAACCTAAGTAAAACAATCTAAAATAACCTGATAACCTGCATTAAACACCACAGCTAATTGCGTTTTCTTAAAAAAAGAGAGAGAGGGCAAGTTTGAGAGTTGAATTATCATTTCTGGATCCAATGCTACAGAGTGATGCTTGTTTTTACTAGATCTGATTTTGAATCTTACATTCATTCAATTCCAACAACAGAATGACGAATCACACAGTTCCAAGTTACACTGCCTCAACAAGCTGATGCAGCGCTTTATTTAATTTGCTTCATTTAGGATTGAGTATAAACTATTTTCAATACATTTGTCTTGTTATATTGTACTTGTTATTTAAACTAAATACTCCATGGGTCATTGGCTATTTTGCCATCCTGATTTGTGGGAAAATGCATGGACTATTCTTGACGAAGGTCTTGAGTAGGTAACTAAAAAAGAAACAACCAGTTCCTTCAGTGGGGTTCTGTCTCTCCTCACACATTGATTTTTTCTGCGTTTAGCCGATATTGCAATTAAAAACTAGAAAAGCTAAATTCTGTGATTTACAGAATTGCACTTGATACCCTGCTCCATGAAACAGTTGGTTTACTCTTCAAATCCTCCTTTGCAATCTTCTTAGCAAGTTGTATTCCCAAATTACATTAAAAAAAGCTTCCTGAGTCATTTATTTACAAGGAGCTAGTGACATTCAAAATGGAAGGTGCGATGTGTTTTAGAAAGAAGAATGGAACGTGTCAAGTTTAATGACAAAGGCAAGGAACATCCCTTTTACAGTCAATGTCACCAGCGGAGGCTAGCAAAGATGCTTTCTTTTGGGTCATCTTGTGGTTGTATTTTTGGCTGGGCTTTGATGTCCAATCTCCCTAAATTTCTAACACTGTAGTTAAAATTTAATGGTTGAGAATATTAAGTATCTGTTCAAAGCCAATTTAATAATAAAAGATGTGGATGGAACAAATGCCTGGAGTAAAAAGGCCATGTTGGCCTTTCTCCACACTACACCAAATAGTAAAATGAGATTAGCTTAAAATGAGCCTCAGTCTCACTGCTGATACTCTACGACATTTTCACAAGTACTGGCAGACAGGCCAACATCTTATTTCTTTTAAAATTAGTAGGTATATTACCTTTGAATTTGGATATCCGAGTCTCATATTTGAAACAGAGAACTCAGTACTGGGGATCCTCAAGCCAGCACATGGTATTTAGACTAGCAATTTCAAGCAGGAAATTCAATAAACTACATTTTTAATACCTCAGAGCATTAGTCAATCAAATTAAGCAGGGAATAGTGGATCTCAGTAGTATTAGCAAACGATATCATACTTAAACTACACTATATAAATATGACTTATTGGTCACTGTTGTACTTCTTAACTACCGCTAACAAATAATTTACTGCTCAGCTTCAGACTGTTAGACAGCCTCAAGTAGTTAATGCAACAGTAATTTATAGTGTCATAGTAATTTACAAACTCAAGTCTTTGACTGTGACTAACGGCTCTGTAGTTTAGCTATAGGCTGAGTTTTTTGTGGTTGAACAGAGTTCAGTATATACAGTGCAGTAATCTTGCATCAAGCAGAAAGACAAGCTAATGGCACAGTTGTTTTAATATGCATTTGTCAGGCAGATAAACCTTTTTTCCAGTCAAGTGGCAAACACCAATGACTGTGATGAAAACCCATAAATTCACCCAAAATTAGGACCGCTACCAAGCACCCCTAGTGACCGCCTGAAGCAAGTAAGCAGGTTAGATATCTAACTTGAAGCTTCTTTAATGACAGCAGGCAGTTCAACAAGGAAAAAGGGATTTTAATGGCACACAAGTCGGTCAGACCCTAGCCAAACAGGCAAACTATTGTATATATATATATATATATATATATATATATATATATATATATATATATATATATATATATATAATTGCTGCTGTGACTTTGATCCGTCCTAAATTTAGGCAGGATTTAAACTAATGCAAATTAGACAAATGAAATTGAGCACACACTGAGCACAAGATTAACTACTATCCCATTCACAGGCAAGTGAACACACACACACACATTATAATATTGCACATATTGGCCCATTTAAGTCCCTCTGGTAAGAGGTCATTTGTTTTGGAATTAGCAGACATGACACAAATCCATTCAATTCTCCACCCAGGAGTTTTGTTATTTATTTATATATTATATATACATATATATATATTTTTTTTTTCTTAAACTAATCATGCTACACTTTTAACAAGCTCTTCTTTTTTATAAACCCTTTGAAATATTGCACTGTATACTTCGTTGAAGCAACAGGTTTAACTCGAGAAGATTAGTTTTCATTTTCATTCTAGAATCGGTACAAATCTAGCACTAAACAAATAATTGAACTGTTCTAAGTTGTTTCCTGTTAGATTTATTTTGTTAAAACTGTTTTTGATCCTCTGGGAAAGTCTGTTTCAAAACAGGACCCTAACTTCAAAAGATGCTGGACAGGCAGTACTGGAGACTGAATTCTTCTCAAATTATACAAACACCAGAGGCAGCCAGCAGTGGCAATGTGAGCTATCCTGCATCGCCATATAAGAAGCCTGACCTATAGGAGGCAGTTTAATCACCATCCTCCTCCAATCTGATGAAAATGCTGAACAACACCACCCTGCCCTGAGCCTGAGAAGTACGCATTGCAGTATTCCTATAAGTGTGAACATAGTCCCACAACATACACAAATCCAAGGACGAAACTAGAGACTGGATATTCAAAAACAGCTTATTAGGAAATGTAATTGCGGGTTTCACAAAACAAAGTATATACAAAAGTTTCTGCGAAAGGCTGGTGGCATAGCTGTTCGAAAAAGGATTGTGTCAGAGACTCCAGCTCACCCTATACCCTCATCAAATACTCCTCAATGGCAATGAAGCTGAAGATGGCACCACAATGGCAATGCAGTCTTTCTGTGCTAACGGTCGCCACATGGGCAGCTGCAGTGGTATGAGTGGTATTACATTTTGACACACCAATGGCATCACAAAGGAATAAACAAACAATGCATATGCCAGGTCCATGGTAGACTATCAGTACCTGACAGTATGCTAGTCCATCAGGAACACTATTTAATACTCGTTACAAATCCATTGAGTTGCTATTGCTGGTAAAGATGTGGTCTGCTGTGGTACTGCTAGGGTTTCTTCAGAGTAATACATGGGTATTATATTAGTATCCTAATGATATGTTTCAAACTGTTCCTCATTTCCTCATTTATCCAAGGTGTTTAAACATCTGATTTTGATAGATCTGAATTGGTCTAAATGACATACGATTATTTGTTAGCCCATACCATGACTATTGGCAGAATGGTCCAGGGTTTTTAGTCTGGTAGATTTAAAGAGCATGGGTTTTCAGATACAACTGAAAAATTTTGACAATGAATGTATTTATCTTCTTGCTTAGTCACTTTGTATATACTTTCTTTTTCAGTCATGTAAAACTCAGTATTTTAAAAGCACTCATAGAGCTCCCAAATATGTCTCCACTCTAAGTACAGCTGGTATACCAGAGTGCAACACGCTGCTGCGCGAGGATCTATGAAACACATCACTGAGAAATGCCACATAGAACAAATGTGGTACTTCTTACATCCACCAGGTGTTTCTGGGGGACAGGTTAATGGTTACATTCCAGTGTACCAGCTGTACTTAGAGAGAAGACATGTTTGAGAGCTCTACAGAGGCCACAGAGGCACTGAAACAGGAAATTACATACAAAATGATTCTAAACCAGAACAAGAACACATTATGCTATGCTTCATACCTATACCAAGTTAGTCTTCAAGACAGATCATTTTCTCTTTTATTCAGTTTAGTTGTAAGCTGACTGAAATGATTGGTCTCTCTGTCTAATAACAAAAAGACATTAAAAACAATAACCATTAACAATTCCAAGCATTCAAACACACATTCCATGTATTTCTTAAGATACATTACAACATGTAGACTGTGAATAAGAATTGCCAGTGGCAGTGTTTCAAGCTTTAAAATATAGACGCTGACGTAATGTCTAAAGAGTACATTTTTACGCCACATAATTTTTCATTATATTATACGATTAACATTACTGTAAACAACAAAGAAATAAACCCACCCAACCGTCTCTTCACACCATGGAACAGGGATAGCTTTTAAAGCTATGGTTGTGAAAACTATACTCAGTCAATTTCATTCTGAGGTAAAACTAAAAATGAAGTAGACAAACATTTGGGATAGTGCTCTTCATCAATATTCAGCTGTTTTGCTGTTGTATTTTCATCGCCCCTCTGAAAATTAGCTATAATAATTATTTTAGTGGTTACATTATTTTAGTGGTTACATGGTTACGACTGCCAAGTTACTGTTACAGAATCTACATTATACAGCTGTAAATGTAGTATATAAGTACAGTAATATCTGTATATGTGGTCCCCTGAACTAAGCCAACAAAATATGTAGCCATTTGTTTTAAGAAACCACAAACATCTTGGTGATTGACAGTCAACTACATTTTCACCGTGTCTTTGGGCCCCTATTTAAATACTTTTGTTGTTTTTGTTTTGATGAATTACAGTTCATGAAAGTGTTCTACAGCATTCTAAATGTCATTTCAATAGACAGTTATGGGATGAGGGAGTGAACTGTCGCCAGTTAAGATTCTCACGCAAGCTCAAAGAAAGATACAAAAATAAACTGAAAGCAAGATTGAGAATGATCAGAAAAAAACAAAATGTCAGAAAACAATTACAATTTGACATTGCTTACTGTTTTATTCTTCAAACCATTGGTTAAAGCTTTTTGAATAGGGATCTTTATCATCTGCTTTCACAGATCCTGAATACCACTAATCTTGGACATCCTTACTGAGGTAACATTAGTTTGTCTGAGATTAGTGCTCATCAAGGTCTGTGCAACCAGCCGTATTTCACAGGCACACAGCCTTCAATAGATTTGATTGATAGATAAATAAATAAATAAATACATGCTTTTTTTAACAATCCCTTAAGAATGCTAGTTATAAAAACCTCAGCACACGCTTAGCTTAAGAGCCCTGTATGAAAGTTGAGCATGCTGCTTTGTACTGCAAATGAACTGCTTTGTGAGTAACAGATGGGAACTAATTAACACAGCATTGTGGAGAAGCATCGTTCTGCTTCGCTACGCCTCACCAGGAATTACTTATTGATGGCGGAAGTGCAATGAGAAGGGAGCGTTTCTCTTCTGGGTAATTATTAGAAGCTAATAAAACCCTTTGGTTTCCAATGACCTTTGTGCTTCTCCAGTCAGCCAATCATGTTTTTGAGCTGAAATGTGGATTTGAAATGAAAATCCCTTCCCCACCATCCCCTGACGACCTTCTTCTAATCAAAAATACAATAACATATGTGGAATTGAATTAGGGATCAGGATCGCTGTAGAGTTGCCATGCAATAGTTCTATGGGATGAGCTATTGGTAGAACGGTGCCGCAGTGGTAACATTTTCACATATTAACATACAGTACCACTGGCGTCACAGAGGTATCAATAAGCAATACCAGTAATCTATAACAGTACTATGGTACCATTGTGTTATCATGGTGGATGCAAAGAGGTTAAATATATATAAACATACCCCAGGTGACTAACCATGGACAAATATCTTACAGAAGTAAGATTCTAGGTACAAGGAGTTATATTTTTGTATATTTTATAAATCATTTATAAAGGACCCTTAAGATAAAGTGTGATTTTTTTTCTCTTTGAACTTTCAGAGATGTCCCAACCCCCTCTTTCCACCCCAAAAAAAGGTAAACAACATTGTTACGGGTCAGAGGTTAAAGGCTGGGGAGAGGGCACTAGCAGGAGCAGTTCTGCTGCAGGGGCGGAGGGTTGTCGGTCAGCCGGGTGTTCTTGGCTCCGCTGACCATCGAAGGGTCCGTGTCCACGCTCTCGGACATCTTCACACAGATGATGTCCACCAGCCTCTCGAAGACCTGCTTCACATTGATGTTCTCTCTGGCACTGGCCTCGAAATACTCAAACCCTGGGGAGAAGAACGGAGACAGGGGTGGTTTATAGAGAAAGTGTTGCATAGGGTGCTGTGAGATACAAGCTAATATCCATCCTAAGAAGAGCTACATTCCCGCTAGCCGCTCACCAAGTCACCATAAGCAAAGCGTTTTCCCTTGTGGCTTGACTACTTTTCAGCGTTCACCACGGTGGCAAAGGCTTTGAAAATGAAGATTACAAGCACGATCACTTTCCACGTTTTGGTAGTTGAGTCACTACAGACTGTTTAGTTTGTCCAGTGAAAGCCCTTCAGCTTGTTCAAGTGAAATGTATGCCACAAACGTTGTGTTTGGAGGGAGGACAGAGGTTCTAATTAAAAACAGTCAGCGGACGGCTTTGCTAGTAAAAAAAAAAAATATATATATATATATATATATATATATATATATATATATATATATATATATATATATATATATATATATTTTTTTTTTTTTTTTTTTTACATATTAAAACATGGCATCGAAACAGAAAAATTCTAAACATGTTTTAAAAAAAAATAAATTATACAGACAAATTATCAGAATCATGTTCCGAAAGATGCAGCCCAAGGAATACCAGTCATCCATGTACACACAACTAAAATATGACCGTGATACTAGTCACAGGGAGGTGCAGCAGTCATGGTTTAGAACATTTTCACAGACGGCAAGCCAGAAACATGCAGCTTCCAGATCACAGCTAAGTTTTTTTTAAATTTTTGTTGTTGTTTGCTATCTCTTTAAAATGTGTTAAAATATATTTTGGAAATAGCAAGAGAGTAGATTTGAAAGAGGAACAGTTTAATAAAAAAATAAATAAACACATTTATTACTTTAAAAAGAAGGATTCGTCTCACTATGATTTATTGAGTTTTAATGTCATAATCGGTGCAATATTACTGTCAGTAGTCCCAAGTGAAAGAACACGGTTTTTACCTTGTGAAACAGTATGTTTAATTTGTTTACAGTATTGTTAAGGCTTAAGTTTTTCCAGTGTGGCTGAAAAATGTTAAGTTGCTTTGGCCACAGCGGCTAATGAAATGAAAGTCTTAGAGGGAACGTAGACGAGTCTAAGTGGCTGCTCACAAGTGACTTTGCCAAGAGTGAGTGCACTGTGAAAATCAGCTGGTATCTTTGTTTTTATATCATAAAATAACTACAATACAAACCATCTACTACTGGCCGTATCACTTGAATAATACCAGTTAAGTTCCTCGAATGTGGCTAAAGCTGAGAGTTTTGTTCTGCTTGCATTTATAGTTTTCATGATGAAATGAAAACTGATGGTGATGAGGTAAAAGTTCAACACACACACACACACACACACACATATACTGGCACAGGTAATATAAATAAAGTTATAGCTGCTTTGCTTGCAATCCTGGTCTAATGTACCGTAACTCTTCATATGAGAATGATAAATGGAGATAACTGGTGAAATGTATTTTACTGCACTTCAATGAAAAAGTAGAACTCTACAAAAACTAACTTTTACTAACCACCATGAAAAAAAACTCTGTCAAGTAGTTCAGTTTCAAAATAACCCCATCTTGACCCTCCCCGCCCCCTTCAATGATCAAAATATGAAAGGATCAAACTGGGGTCATCCACTCCAGGACTTTTACCGCCTTGTACACACAATCGCTCACATAATACTATAAGTACACATTTAAACTATATGAAGCACTACACCTTTGACAAACAGTACGTTTCACAGTGAAGCACAATCAATTGACTATAGATTTGCACAGGGACAGGATTGTTTTTAATCAGGTTTTCATCTTTTGAACAAGATGAAAACCCACAAAGACAGCCACAAAAGCTCATTAGCCACCCCACCTTTCTTACATTATTATCTGCATCGAGAAAGGGTTGGAAAATATCTTTACGATACCATAATAGTATTACACTGAGGAAACCCCAGCAAAACCAAGAGCAGACCACATTACCAGAAATGGTAACACAATGGATATTTAAACAAATGTGTTCCCGTGTCCTTATAAGACAACACACCAATATGATAATGAATGGGATTATCTGTGTATATCTTAGCAATACCACAGGTAAGTCAAAATATGAAATTATTTTCTCAGTGCTGTTCTACCAACAGCTCATATCACAGTAACTGCTATTATGTTACAATTGCCCAAAGGTACATAACCATTTCAGTGCTAATATAGTGACAATGTTAGCATTGGGGGGGGGGGGGGGGCTCTTCTGTCTCAGACACACTCTGAACTCAGCAAGTTCTCTAGTCTGAGTAACACTGAGGCTGGGATATTGGTACTGATATTATATCCATTGCACAAGAAGATACATACAATTGTGAATATTTTTCACAATTAAAGGCAAGGTTGGAAAAAACCTCTGAACTGATCAGTTCAACAAATGATGCTGGTACAAGGATTGGACTGGATTGAATAAGAGTCACAAGTTAAGTGAGCACCACTGTGTTAGGGGAAAGAGATTCTGAAATACTTGACTTAGAGAGAAGTACTTCAGTGGTAAGCTGGACAAGACCGGGTTCAAAACATAAGAAGGTTGCTGCTTGTCTGGACTAGTGCAGTGTCTGTGTGTGTTTCTTTCCTAATAAAATGCATCATCAGTCAGTCAACTCATTAGGCTGAAAGCTCGCCTGTCTCCAGTGCTGTCATAGCAACCTGTCAGATGAAAGTCTCCAGCCTGCTTGCTTTAGTGCAGCCTGTCAAGCTGACAAGCTGACAAGCTGGTGGAGGCAGGGGAACACTGATGCTGGATCAATGTAAGGAGAAAAAAGATGTGCAGAAAATTCAGATAACAGTCCAGCTACACTATATAAACCCTGTTCTTTTTAAGAATAAAATTACAAAACAATACAGGCAGTTAAGCCTAGTGGTTGGAGTTGAGAGACTGGGAAGCAGTATGACATAATGGTTTGAGATGATGGACTGGGAGGCAGTGTGAGATACCAGTTAGAACTGAGGGACTGGGAGGCAGTGGGGTCTAGTAGTTAGAGCCGAGAGGCTGGGAAGCAGTGGGGTCTAGTAGAGTAGTTACTGAGAGGCTGGGAAGCAGTGGGGTCTAGTAGAGTAGTTAGAGCTGAGAGACTGGGAAGCAGTGGGGTCTAGTAGAGTAGTTAGAGCTGAGAGGCTGGGAAGCAGTGGGGTCTAGTAGAGCAGTTAGAGCTGAGAGACTGGGAAGCAGTGGGGTCTAGTAGAGTAGTTAGAGCTGAGAGGCTGGGAAGCAGTGGGGTCTAGTAGAGTAGTTAGAGCTGAGAGACTGGGAAGCAGTGGGGTCTAGTAGAGTAGTTAGAACTGAGAGACTGGAAAGCAGTGCGGTCTAGTAGAGTAGTTAGAGCTGAGAGGCTGGGAAGCAGTGGGGTCTAGTAGAGTAGTTAGAGCTGAGAGACTGGGAAGCAGTGTGGGTTAGTGGTTGGAGAGGAGGGACTAGGAGGCAGTGTGGTCTAGTGGTTGGAGTGGAGGGACTAGGAGGCAGTGTAGTGTGGTCTACTGGTTAGAGTGGAGGGACTGGGAAGCAGTGTGGGTTAGTAATTAGAGTGGAGGGACTGGGAAGCAGTGTGGTCTAGTGATTAGAGCAGAGCTACTGGGAAGCAGTGTGGGTTAGTGAATAGAGGGAAGGTACTGGGAGGCAGTGTGGTCTAGTGGTTCGAGTGGAGGGACTGGGAAGCAGTGTGGGTTAGTGGTCAGAGTGGAGGGACTGGGAGGCAGTGTGGGTTAGTGGTTAGAGTGGAGGGACTGGGAAGCAGTGTGGGTTAGTGGTCAGAGTGGAGGGACTGGGAGGCAGTGTGGGTTAATGGTTACAGTGGATGGACTAGGAAGCAGTGTGGGTTAGTGGTTGGAGAGGAGGGACTGGGAGGCAGTGTGATCTAGTGATTGGAAAGGAGGGACTGGGAGGCAGTGTGGCCTAATAGTAAAACCAGTTGACAGGGAGGTAGTGTGGGCTAGTACTGAATATGACCAGTGTGGTCAAGTTATTGGAAATGACGGAGCAGGTTAGTGTGTCCTGGGGGTTAGAGCTGAGGGATGGTAGACAGTCGGGCCTAGTGGCTAGAGATGAGTGATTGGAAGCCAATTAAAGAATACTTAGTTAGTTTACAACAGCTACTAAGGTAAGTTCAAGCAGATTTTTTTTTTTTAAATTTAGTCATCGCAAAGTTTTTACCCCGGTTTTCTCTGGTTTCTCAAGATAACCTAAACACGGCACTGCCAACAATGTACCATTAGTTAGGGGTACAGTATTCAGATTAACAGTAACTGAGGTTTGTGTTGACTATATTATCAGTTTGTTTGTTTGTTTAGACTAGCAAACTTCACCAACCCACATAGCCATTTTAATAGAT
This sequence comes from Polyodon spathula, assembly GCF_017654505.1. NCBI lineage: Eukaryota > Metazoa > Chordata > Actinopteri > Acipenseriformes > Polyodontidae > Polyodon > Polyodon spathula. The sequence goes on from NC_054547.1 coordinate 15,015,937, forward strand.
TTAAATTTGAAGTGCTCTGTTTGTTTAGTCTTTCAAACAATCAAATTTTTTGTCATAGTGGTGCTCATAAGTATACATTAAGTGTTAGGTCACTCCAGGGTTCTATAGTTGTCAGCTGTCAAACACCATTGACTTTCAACATGTTATTTGATAGGTTGGTTTCCGAGGTTGGCTACATAAAACATGTTTAACAACAGCACTTGAAATGATACAGTGCTTTAATCTGAGCTGTGTGAATCTTGATTTTACATTCTGTAAAGAACAGACCAAAAAAAAAACTGGGACCATCTTTCACGGTGCCAGGTTGATAATGTTTAGAACCGTCACCCTTGGAAACGGATCTGCAAGGAAGGACGTTTAGCTGGGTCTCCCACACCACCCCCTCTTCCTCCTCACAATGGACTCACCCAGCTGGTCTGCAAGGCTTCTCCCCTTCTCGGCTGGGACCAGCCTCTCATCTTCCATGTCACACTTGTTTCCCACCAGGATCACCTGTGCGTTGTCCCAGGAGTATGTCTTGATCTGGGTCGCCCTGGGAGAAGCAGGGGAAGAGCACAGCTTAATTAAATATTAACATTATGAGATCATTAAAAGAGTACTAGCAATTTTAGCACTGGTTTTGAAGATCTGCTGATTCCTTGTTTGTATTTTTGAATTAAGAAATGCTGCTGCTGCTCCTAGGTGTCAAATTCCATCCTGTGCTCCACCTCAGTTTCACTCCAATTACCGAGTTGCAGTCAGGCCATCATATATAGGGCAGGATTTTTTCTTTTCACGATAAAAAATTGGCTTATTTCACAGCGCTTCACAGTCTAAAACTAGGTATTTGAAGATACTACATGACTAAACATAATATGTATTAAAAGCGAGGGGGGAGGGGGGGTGGGGGGGATGCATTGTCACATTCATTTTCTCTAGCGTTATTATCCAACATTTAAATGCCTACCACCTTTTAAAGATACTCTGCTTTCACCATCAGTGAATTAGCAAAACAAAATAAAAACGTACTTAAATGTGAAAATAATAACATACAGACTTTGATACTGATGTGGAAATGGTTCTGTAACTAATAGTTTGTATCTGATGCAAACTGCTTCATATTAAGATTAGCTATGATGTTTTACTATTTTTAGTTAACAAAATATTATAAATTCAATGATGAACATTTCAACTAGAAGTCTTTTTCAATGTCCTCAAGTGTAGGGTGCTGTAAGATAGCAGCTGATTGCCACCCCTCTAGAAGTCAGCTTTCTGGAAAGCCCTTCTACCATACAGCGCCCAACATGAAGTACTACTTCCTAGGTCATTTAATCTCAGCAAATGCACTGGTAGTAAACCTTGACTGTAGGGGAAGCTGGTTGTATGTCATGTGATGGGACAATTTACGGTGACTCATTGAGGACATGGACATTTATTTAAATAAAAAAAATTGTCTACCTAATTTATCTCGTGATCTCGACATAACGGTTTGAAAACTCGAGTTCTTTAGATAATTTATCTTGTGATCTCGACATCGACATTTATTTTTTCCCACTGTCCTTAATGAGACACTTTGAATTTTACTGACCAAAAAGTGTACCAACACCTGAAAGTGAGGTTTCACTAGTCACTTAATGACAGAAAAGAAGCCATTAGAGGGGTGGGAACAGTGTCACCTGACCAAGGGAGTGCAAGTATAAAGTAAAGTAGAGTTGTTTACCTGGCGAAGGATGTCACCTTTTAAAATAAAAACACAAGTTTGCAATAATATGTGGTTCTTTCACAACTGCACATTTAAGACCTATGGTGAATGTAAGTGCCCAACAGATATAATTTATGGAATCAATTTACTAGCTGCGACCCATTTAATGCCTATTGTTCAACAAGAGGAAGAACAAGAAGTGTGTCTCCATCTGTACATAAACATAAGAGGAGTGGAATTAGAATAGTTGTTGCAATCCCTTACATTTCTCAGGAAGTTTGGTCATGCATTTGCAGTTTCTTTGAACATATCAATGCTCATTTGGATAAAGTCAACACAATGACTCTCTCTGTATACATGTACAGAAGCACAATTAAATTGCAAATTAAGGTAATTTAAGTCAAATGTAATTCACAGAAAAAATCATTAAGGGAAGTGAACTCAGTGTCGTAACCAACATGCTAAGAGGTTTTAGGTTGCTATTTGCTTGCCCACATTTATAGAAAGGGGTCTTTATATTGGGGTGGGAAGGTTGTACCCTGACCCCACATAAAAAAAAAAATGGATTGCCTGTGTTAACCGAGATCACTACAGTATGATAAAATAAAATTCAGGTCAATATTGCTCTGTGTTAAAATGTTTACACTTCAAAACACAACATATGCCTTTGTCATAGCCTGTCTCCCCCCAATGAATTAATGACTCAAAGTGATTTTAGAAAATGTTTTTACTTTGTTTTAACCCTGTGTCTTTTCTTATATCCGCTGCCCAAACCGAATCAAAATCCAATGTTTTTGCATATGTTTAACTATAATTAGTACAGAATCCGTGCTTCTTATCCAACAATGATGACACATATAAGTGTTAGTGTAATTACATGCATTACAACTTTCACAAATTGAGATCTCTGACTAAAATAGGTAGAAAGATGAGACAGACAGACAGCAGAAGAGAGGAGGTCAGAGAGTTACAATTGATTTATTTAGTGGCTAAGCCCTACTCCAGGTGCAAGAAGTGACTGTGTACAAGAGGGATTATCTGTTGCTGCAATGGTGAACATATTGAACAATAAGTGTATTAAACCAGATTGCTTTCTCAAAACCTACAGCTATGGAGCATGCTGTTACCCTGCTTGAGGGCAGACCAGGCCAGAGCCAGGGCACTACTGAAAGGCAAACGATGGACACCGACTCCACAAGTGACTGAGACAGGGTGGTCCTGTTGTTATAGCTGAGGACTGCTGAGGCACATGACCTTGAGTAGGGAAAGGGAGGCAGTGAGGATTTAAGGTGAAGCGTAACGATTAGACCTGAGGATTGGGAGGCAGTGTGACCTTGTGGATATAGCTGAGATACTGTGAGGCACTGGCCTGGTGGAGAGAGCTAAGGGAATGAAGTGATTGGCTTAGCCCCCCTTGAAGCTTTCTGTCTACTCTGTAATGCTGTAAACTAACAGCCACCCTGCTCTGCCTCCTGGGGCTATGTTATGAATGCCATATGGAAGCTAAAAGGTTTTTTAGCTCAGGGAAACAAAAACAGCAATGTATCAAATCTGTTTGCGTACTGATAGAATTTTACAAGAAACCCGTTAATATTTTCAACATTGGCTTGTGAGGTGACATCCTCACATATGGAAAGGCAATTTTGAACTGGATGGTGTACTGAACAGCTCTCTGCGAGCGCTACTCACCAGTCCTGCACAGCGTTGAAAGACTCTTCGTTGCAGATGTCGTACATTAGAATGAACCCCATAGCGCCCCGGTAGTAGGCAGTGGTGATGGTCCTGTAGCGCTCCTGTCCAGCAGTATCCTATACAACAGAGGGAGAGGAGACACACACATGACTACAAAAACATCAGTGACATAGCTGCAAATACAACAGCTATCATCATCATCACCACCATCTACATCCAACGTATGCATCTGTACAAGTGTGTGACACAGACATACAGCCTCCATATACCCCCAGATTACGATTCTCTCAAGAATGTTTTTTGCAAGTTTCATTAGAATTCACAATTGGACAAGTGGTTATCTTCATGTACTTTATGTAAAACCACAACCTCAACCCCATATATTAAGAATTTTAAAATAATTAATTTACCTTATTATCAGTTACAACATTATCAACATATAGCAACATAAAAACTGGAAGATTTTCATCCAAACAAATACCTTTTTTTGACTAACCAAGTATTAAAAGGATTAGATACTGTGTGAAAGGTCAATAGAGTTGCATTGTTGTAAACTTCCAGTGATTAATTCATTGTAATACTGAAGACCTAACCCTTTGAATTTGCTTGACATACATTTTATATCTCCCATATGCCTGGTTCTGTGTATGACTTCAGTCAGTCCTTTAACAGTGTAATACGCAGTACAAAAAATGCCATGCATAACCTTTTTTTTGTGTTCTGTGTGCTGTCACTTTTACCGTGAAGCAGAAAGCAACAGCGAATGGTGTTAAGAGACAGAAATTAATTGACTGTGTGTCTATTGCTGTGTAAAGCAGAGCGAATCGGTATAAAACACTCTGTACACTGGGAGAAATTAATTTTGTTTGAGGGAAGTGTCATTTCAATTTGACAGGCTTCAATAGCCATAATTCATTCTACCCGCACAAACTGCAGGGCGGGGAACTTATTTAAACATGCATTCATAAAGCTATAACTTTATACATTTTCAACAATTTCATATTTTCCTTATGAAGTGTGGTTAAGATGTTAGTGTTAAATATGAATATATAGTGTCTGTTTTTTACATTCTTCCTTTAGCTGAACCTTCTGAAACACAGACTGTGTTGGTGGTCCAGTTTGTTTACATTCTTCAAAGATTATTTATAGCCAGTGCTACTCCCGCATTCCACACACACACAAACATGCTTGCCATTATCTCATATGTAAGGCAAATAAACACATTCCTGCTACCAGTTACATCAGTAAGAGGTTCTAAATGCTGCTAACCTTTAAACTCTGTTGTAGTGCTGTAAGGAAACGGGATTGCTTATTTACAGTGTCAAAAACTAGGAGACATTATTAGGGATCCTTTCCCCAGAAGACATTCCTAGTGAGACAGGACCAAATAATATACTGTAACTATACTATTAATAGTATATTTTATTGTAATATATATTGTATTGTGATAAACTAAATAAGGCCATAGTTATGTAATGAAATATTAATGTAGCAAATCCAGTATTTTGATTGGTTTGAGAATGATTTAATTAATTGTATAAAAATTTAGTAAAATCATTAATGCTGCATTGGTAAACAGGACTATAATTTTTCAGCCTGTCCTTGTTAATTAAATGGCCTGCTGCCGCTCGCTCTGAAGCAGTTATATTTGGTATCTGCTTTATTCCTACAAAGTGCACCCTGGTTGCCATGGATACCAGTCTTTCCCCGTGGCTGATCAGGAATACATTAGTCAATGGGGCTATTCACATAATAACGTCAGTGGCAATGCTTCATTGCATGATAAAAGGTTATTGCTGTTTATCTTTCTTTAAACAATCATGTCTCAATGCCATACTGTATTTGTTCAAATAACACAACTTTAATATAATATACAACACTATAAACCCACACTGCTCAAATGCTGAATGCTATTATTATACTATTATTATACATTCTGCTTTCCTCATTAGATAAATAACTGAGATTTTCTGAATGTAGTTCAATATCCTGTTGTATGGCTTTTATAACCCTCTGTTGTTGAATCTGATTAGATCTTTATTTACAAGGTTTATTAACTCATGTTTTCTTTCCAACCACAAGGTCTACTTCTGAAAAGGCTCCTAAAAGCAGGCTTTCAAAATGAGCACTAGGGATGTTCAACTGACATTTCATCCCCCTCTGCACCTGTGGCTGTAAAACCCCTTTCACACTGGCTACCCGGGTCACAATCCTGCATAATGTGAAACCACGTATCCGGGTCGCACCAGGGTTAACCCAGGTAGCAGCTACCCACCTTGGGATGTGGGTCGACACGCATTACAAGACAAAATGCATGACGGACATTTGTAAGCCAACGAAATAACAAACACCCACGTCTGCATGAAGGTTGCACTTCCACAAGGAACATTTCTGTTTATTCTGTATAGCCATATTTTGTTGTTTGAGACACACGAGTCAGATTGCAGCAGGGATGAAGAAACAATTGGGCCGACGACATCTGTAACAAGCTGCTTCCGGGGCATTGAGACACGCATTGTGCACTTGCATCTGTCATTCCTGTCAACACTGCTTTATCAAAAGCAGTGTGAAATCGCATAGCCGACCCGGGTAGGTTCCGACCCGAGTAGAGCATGTGAGTATGAAAGGGGCTTTAGTAACTGAAAAATCTCCACCCCAAACCAGTTACAGAAGTGACAGAAAGTACAGATACGCACCCCTAGTGGTCATTTTTCAAATTACCTACCTTAACTAATTAATTCAGCTTAATGGGAGTGTTTTCAGAAAGAGAGGACATGTTGTTTTATTCACAGCTACATAGAAACTGGTGAGGTGGAAGTAAATGTACCGGTGACTGGATTAAAACAAGTTTGGTGACATCAATATGGTGACTAGTAGGAGAAAACTTTGTGCTGCGGCAGCAGGCAAGGCTGTAACAGACTGGCTGTTGTCGGAAAGAAAGACATGTTTTAGAATGACAGATGCAAAAATACACATGCGATGCCAGTCACATTGCACATAGCAACTAGCAATTCCCAGCAGTGTGGCCCCGAGCTTCCGACTCTAATCTTTACTTCAGGGTTTTTCTTGCTCTTCACAAATCTATCACACAGTTATCTCCATCGGGCTTTACATCCTCTCCAGTCCTTTTCTGTTTTTTTTAAGTAATACACACCAACGTTGTTACTGTTATTATTTGGGTATCTCTATGTTATTTAACTAAGTGCGGGGTTATATAAAAGTGTTTTTTTTTTTTTTTATGTATTTCTTATTAAGCTAAGCCATACTCTTTTTTTATGACTTAATTGCTATGACATTAAACGCCAAGGTTAGACAATAAAAAATAGTAATCTTTACAAACTCCATCAAATTAAACTCAAATGTTTTGCTTTTGGATTTGACTACTAAAATGGAAGGGAAAAGATCATAATTGAATGGGATTCAGTAGGACTTCTATTATTTTCTAGTATGGTTGATCAATATGGTGACTAGTAGGAGAAAACTTTGTGCTGCGGCAGCAGGCAAGGCTGTAACAGACTGGCTGTTGTCGGAAAGAAAGACATGTTTTAGAATGACAGATGCAAAAATACACATGCGATGCCAGTCACATTGCACATAGCAACTAGCAATTCCCAGCAGTGTGGCCCCGAGCTTCCGACTCTAATCTTTACTTCAGGGTTTTTCTTGCTCTTCACAAATCTATCACACAGTTATCTCCATCGGGCTTTACATCCTCTCCAGTCCTTTTCTGTTTTTTTTAAGTAATACACACCAACGTTGTTACTGTTATTATTTGGGTATCTCTATGTTATTTAACTAAGTGCGGGGTTATATAAAAGTGTTTTTTTTTTTTTTTATGTATTTCTTATTAAGCTAAGCCATACTCTTTTTTTATGACTTAATTGCTATGACATTAAACGCCAAGGTTAGACAATAAAAAATAGTAATCTTTACAAACTCCATCAAATTAAACTCAAATGTTTTGCTTTTGGATTTGACTACTAAAATGGAAGGGAAAAGATCATAATTGAATGGGATTCAGTAGGACTTCTATTATTTTTCATTTCATAAATGGATTTGCTGTCCAAGTTGACTAAAATGTTTAGTTTGGTCTCCCCGTACTCCATATTGACAGTCTCCATGGTGGCGTTCATGTTGTTTTGGTGAATCTCACCAGCTTTCTAGCCCGGTGAGTCTAGCAGCTCATCAGTGAGTTTAACAGCAGTTCAGGGAGTGTCACCTGTTGACTTTTAACAACAGTTTGGTGACCACAGAGTGTCACCAGGTGAGCAAACGGTGAATAGAACAACGCGCCCAGAGCCTGTGGTTGCATTTTGTTTCTGGAATAGTTTCTGGTTTCAGTAAGAGGAAAAGATTACTGATGTGGTAGCAGGTAGCTGTACACATTTTCTAGTGCTTCAGTTGGCAACTTATTTAAAAGTGAAGCTCAGAATCCCATTTCCATACCTCTCGTTACAACATCCACACAAGTCCCTTACCATTTTTCTCATGTTCAATCCAGTTTATCCTGCCACCACAACATACATTCACTTCCTGTGTAGCAGAGAATTTAGCCCCCTTGAGCCTAACACTCATAGTCTAGTCCTGGGTTCAGACGAGGTCCAAATACCAGCTGCTCAGGAAGTAACATAATGTAAAGCGTGGTGGCAGGATTGAGTCCCTTCAGAAAAGACAAAGTGTCTTGAACCAATTGCAAAACAGAAGTTGTGCTAGAGAGCGTTTTGCAATGTTTATCATATTTTATTTATTTTTTTACCATGCTACATTATGCTTTGACAATGGTGCACTGCAGTAAATGTTTCTATGGACTATCAGTGCTGCCACACCTTTTCCTTATTGAAAAGGAGAGGCTGGGCGTGTTTGCATAGGACAATGTGTTTGAACAGGACACACTCATTACCTACTCACTGAAATAGGTGCTCTTTTAAAGCAAAGCAGGTGGAGGTACATTGGAACAGGTATTCCAGTTTACTACTTATCTGAGACGTCACGGCAACCGGTTTTTAAGGTTCTATCACTTAGACCTCTTCCATTTCTGAGTGTCAATTTTAGTTTTACCCCTTTGAAAAATGATACTGGTAAACAAATATAAAATAGACAAATCATTAAAAACATTATTAAAATGTTTATGTTGTACAATTGTAATCTTATTAAACTTGCAAGAATCACTATATAGTATTGTTCTGGCTCATATCTTGCTAGTAGTACAGCATTAACATTCTTTTATTCCTGTCCACAAATTTTCCATTGCTTCAAAATATACCATATCACTTTAATTTAACACTTCAAAATACATTAACTTAATGAGACCACTGAGACGTTGGGATGCAACACAGTGCAATAAGCTTGACAACATGCGAACCCAAACTGTGTAGCCAAACTGTTTTGCATATTCTTTACACATTACATTTAAATATCATATGTAATTCATATGTTTTCAATGCATAAAACACCTCGTACACAGCTTATCTGGAGCACTGATGTTATCATACTGTCTTTCTATTAATTCTGTTATTTGTTACAAAGGCTGCGGAGCGGCATTTGACGTGGGGGGCCATATATTTTCTCCATATTGTAGCGTGCACAAAGGCAGCAGCAGGGCTGGTAAGTGACGTAATCAAACACGAAGATATGAGGCGCCCTTCAGGAAGAACATCATTGATTGTATCCACAACTATTTGGAAATGCCGCCGCATTTGTTTTGTTTGCACATCAATTGATTTGGTCATGCATGTACTGGTTTGCTGGCATATGTATTGGTCATGTATTGGTTTGCTTTTGTATTTATTGGTTTGCTGACTCATCTATTGGTTTGCTGGAGCATACACTGGTTTGAAATTAAAAGCAGGCATGATTTGGACATCCCCTGGCCCTGCACTTATAAGCACAATTTAATGAAATCATTTTTTTTCCTCAATAGAATTCAATGTAATATTATTTTTCTCGGAAATTCATAGAAAGTATCAGGGATCTTTACTTCTCAGGTATGTATAAAATGACCACCCAGAGGGAGCACATAAATGGATCTCCTCTTAAGGACCCTAACATTTTCTTATGTTTTGCTTTAGCAGCAGAAAAAAGTTACATATTTAATTTTCATTTGGGAAGATATTACTAGATAAGGCTAACATAAACAATGGGATCCCACATTTCATATCTGAGAGAGTTAAATGACATGTGAAGAAATGTGTGACTATTGTTTAGAGTTAGATAGGTGTATTCCTGGTGGTACTGTGCAATCTCTGGACTTGGCACAATTAGAAGTTACACTGAGACACCTAGAGTCATAAACATATCAATTTATCGATAATTGCTTTGCTGAGTGATTCAAACTCCAAACATAATTACTGTAAACCGTCTACTAAACTCAATGTATATTGAAATTAATTCCCTTGTGGAAAGCTTTTCTGAACAGATTTATTGCTTCAATCAAGAATTGGAGAGTTCTGATTGTTCACACTTTTTTTCAAATGTCATCAGAGCTGGGGAGGTTGGTTGACCAAGGTACAGAATATAGTTACTGTATCTATTTCTGTTTAGACATAAGACTTAATCTGTATTATGTATTGTACCATTAATTTAAATTGTTTAGTTTAGAAAAAAAAAAAAAAAAAGTTAATATTACTTTGAATTCTGTTGAGAAAAAAAAATCATGCCTGCTTTTAATTTCAAACCAACAGTAAACCAATAGATTCCCCAGCAGACCAATACATGTGTGACCAAACCAATAGATGCGCCAACAAACAGCAAACCAATACATGCCCTTGCAAACCAACACATGTGTAAACAAAATTCAATATATGCGCCAACATTTCAATATAGTTGTGGATACAATGAATGATTTTTTTTTTTTTCCCTGAACGGCGCCTCATACAAAGACATAAACTGCCGTACAAGAGCCTTTGCAAGGAGCATATATCGGGCTTGTCTTTGTGTGTGATTACGTCACCTGCCAGCCCTGCTGCTGCCTTCCCCCGTGCACGTTACACTACAGTAGCCTACAATCACCATATACGATGATATGGCTGGATTACACTATTAGATGGTAAACTCTGGTTTAAGTTTATTTTAACAATTCCTGCTTTGAAATTGTATGTTGTGTTGCTTTATGTTGAATTTATTACATTTGTATTTAACCACAAATATGGTAAATTAAATTTTAAATAACTAACTAGTGAAAAGTTAAAAAAATAGAACGACAAGTATTTTTAATGGGAAATTTAAATAACATCGCCGAAAGGTTACTCACTACAATACTTAACATGGTTATTTGGAACACAATAGAATGAAAGCGAAAACACTTTCCAAAGAAATTCTGTCTGTTTGTGCATCATTTCAATGAATCCGTCCTGTCTGTGTATTTCATTCCTTCCTGGTTCTGACGCCGCCCACTTCGGCCGTCTTTGTGACACGTGGTGTCAGTGTGGGACAACAGCGGCCTCCAAGCGTCAGACCTGGAGAGGGATTGTGTGTGTAAAAAAAAAAAAAAAAAAAACACACAACAAGAACAAAAACAACAACAAAAAAAAAAAAATAATAAAATGAGATGGAAGGAGGATAAAGAGGTGAAGGACAGGGAGGAGGAGTGCCGCCTAAGGGCCAGACATCCACGGCGATGTAACAAGCCCTTGCTGGGGTGCCTCCTCTGCGACCAGGACCATCTGTTTGTCAACTGTCCCTTCCGCTGCCCCTACCAAGAGGGAGAGGAGGAACTTGCGCAGGAGAGGAAGGTGAGGAGCAGGCAGAGAAGGGGAAAGGGGAAGAGGACCACAGAGTGTCCACCGCCCAAGTCTCCACCAGCGGGGGAAGAATGCCTGCTGGTGTTGCCTCCAGAGGGAAAGGAGCCATCTCCAGCGCCAGAGGGAGAGAAGCCATTGCTGTCGTCTCCAGCGCCAGAGGGAGAGGTCCCACCGCTGTCTCCAGAGCTGCACCAGTCCCCTGCAAGTGAGGAAGAGCTGCACCAGTCCCCTGCAAGTGAGGGAGAGCTGCACCAGTCCCCTATAAAAAGGGTAGACTACCCGCCGCTCTCACCTCCGTTGCCAGGAGACTACACGCCACCTCCACCGCCAGGAGACTACATGCCTCCGCCACCTCCACCGCCAGGAGACTACATGCCTCCGCCACCTCCACCGGCAGGGGCAGAGCAGCAGGAGCTGTCTCTGCCTCCGCCACCTCCACCGGCAGGCGTAGAGCAGCAGGAGCTGCCTCTGCCTCCGCCACCAGCAGAGGGTGAATGCCTGCTGGGTCCCTGTCCACCAGCAGAGGGTGAATGCCTGCTGGGTCCATGTCCACCAGCAGAGGGTGAATGCCTGCTGGGTCCCTGTCCACCAGCAGAGGATGAATGCCTGCTGGTATCACTTCCCCCACCCTCACGAGGAGAGGGGCTGGAGCTGCCTCTGCCTCCATCACCATCAGGGGGAGAGGAGCAGGAGCTGCCTCTCCCTGTACAAGAAAGAGTACCAGGACTTGACGCTGGCATTTCTCAGCAGTCACTATATAGTCTGCTGAGGGGAGCACGGGGAAAAATGGCCCGGCCGCAGCGGCTACAAAGAGGGCCAACACATCAGCTTGTCCTGACTCCCTGCGTCACTTTGCCCAAGGATGCCTGCCACGCTTCGCCCAAGAATGCCTGCCACGCTTCGCCCAAGGATGCCTGCCACACTGTGGTCGGAGCCCCACCAAGGGGAGCTGCCGGCTCCGAAGAAGGGGGGAGGTCAGGAGACCACCCCCCAAGCAGCCTTTCCAGGAGTATGCCACCCCGTTGTCAGCATTGCTGCCGACAGCCTTAAGACCCGTGGGCCCCTTGAAGCCTCCGGTCCTGGCCCAGGACTTTGTGCTAGACTTTTGGGCTTTTAAGGGGCGAGGTGGCCATTGAGGCCATGTGTGCTTTGCACAAGGGGGGCATATGTGACAAAGTGCCCTCCCCTGTGTAAATTATCTGTTATGTTGCGTGTGGTTTGTTAAATGTTGGTGTATAGTCATTGGTACACGGGATATAAACGGGTCTGTAACACAAGTGTTTAAAATGTATATTTGTATTTAGGCACGGGATTGTACATCACTTCACGTACATTTAAAGTAGTTAATATGTGAGAACGAGGTTGCACATAATTAATTCACGTGCTGGGATTCAAGTGAATAATTAATTAGTAATTGAATCCCAGCACAACGTATATATAGATGCACGTTTTCACATACTCGCGGTTGGGTGTTCGGTGAGTGGAGAACGGGAGAGAGAGGAGGAGAAATCGTTTACAATTGCTATTGAGCGCTGGTGGGACCAGCACAATACTTGTGTGTTCAAAACTCACCGTGTTTGTCAGTGTGTCTGTCCGTGCACTGTTTTGTTAAGTATAGTCCGTTTTTGTTTGTCTCTTTTATTTTGGCGTAGAGTGCCGTGTCCTGTTGTTTCTGTTTGTTCAACTGTTTTATTTTACAATAAACCGGTGCAAGCAAGCGCCATCATCATTTCAATTCATCCGTCCTGTCTGTGTATTTCATTCCTTCCTGGTTCTGAAGCCACCCACTTCGGCCGTCTCTGTGACAGGATGTCATATACAATATCCCATATTAAAAACACATCAAGGTTCACTGATCGAGACAGTGTGGCCAGAGCCCCAGAAGAGGGAGCTGCCAGCTACTAAGAAGTTGGGGGAGGTGAAGAGACCACCTTCTCCACAGCCCCGACCACCTCCCCTGTGCCATAGCCCGGCACCTGGGGGTTGGATCCCAGACACCCAGGCTGCATGTCTGCACCTTTGGTTGCTGGGCCTGACTCCCAGGACATGGCACCGCTAGGCACAGGTGGTCGCCTGGTCTCCTGATCCGCTCACTCCATGGTCGCCTGGGCTAGCACTTCTGCCTGGGGCTGCAGCCGACTGGTTGCCTGCCTGCGCTCCCGATGCCCCCCTCCACTGCGTAACCCAGCCCCCCCCCCGTATATACCGTCCCGTCCGTACCTACCCAAAGTAAAGGATAGGGACCTGCCAAAATACATGTGAGAATGTGGCTGGAGCTAAATTGAATGATTGATGATTAATTAAGCTCCAGCCACATGGTATTTAAGGAAAGAAAAATCCTTTGTTTGGAGAGTTGGTGTTTGAGAAGGGAGTGAGGTAGGTTTACACTGTGTGTTGTTGGTATTCTGTGTAAAACTTTGTAGTGAAGGCTAATGGCCAGCACACAATGCTTTGGTTATCTGTTTGAACCTTTATTTTAGCCCTTGAGTCGGTTATTGTGTTCGTGACTTGTTTTTGTTAAAGCTTTTTATTTAGTGTTTTGGGATTTATTTTTGTTTAATTAAAATGCGCAGCCATGCTTAAACTGCAGCCCCCCTTACCTCAGTCCCTGCCGATACCACCTGGGCCCCCAACACTACCCTGTCACAGCCAAGTATAAACATTTTTATAAACAAAAACATTATTTAAATCTTACTTTTACTGTTTGAAAACAACAGTGAACCAGGATTTGGATTTGAAATACTAAGAGTGCTTCTAATCTGGAGCTGTGAAACCTTTGGAAGCATATTTCATGCTTCATTTATTTCTATTTGTTCTTCCTTACTTCAATTCCATCATTATTTTGCAGATTCATATCTTGTCAGTTTATGGCTAGTTTCACAGACCCTGATATTGGATTAATATTGGACTACCCAATGTTACTGTAGGTAAGGTAGTCCAAGATTAGTGCAAACAAGGGTTTGTGAAACCAACCAACACAGAATTTTCAATTCCAGTACTTTTCTTTTAGTTTATTCACTTTGTGCCCCAGGGCCAGCACAGGTACATCTCAATAGAGCAGCACTAATACAAAGAGAGACCTAAGTAGACAATACTCAATATTAAGTAACACAACACTTATTATACATCCAAGCAATATCAATAAAAAACACTCATACACATGTGTATACATACAATACACAAATATATTAAAAGAAAGATACTTACAGTCAGAAGTTTACATACCCCAATGGAAATTTAGAGTACAAGAAGAATTGTGAGGAAGGTTAATAACAATCTCAGACTGACTACCAAAGATATTCAAAGTGAATTGCCTGCAAGTGGAACTGGGGTTTCCATTTCAACCATAGGTCAAATAATGCATGGTGAAGGTCTCAGTGGTCGCAGGCCAAGGAAAAAGCCACGCTTAAGAAAACGTCACAAGGACAATCGCTTAAACTTTGCTATGGATACAAGTTCTGGTCAAACGTTTTGTGGAGTGATGAAGCAAAAATCGAGCTATTTGGTCACACTGATAGTCATTACGTTTGAAGAGTCTGGTGAGGCGTACAAAGAAAAGAACACCATACCTACTGTCAAACATGGAGGTGGTAATATCCTTCTATGGGGCTGTTTTTCCTCTAATGGCACAGGAAATTTAGTTGCAATACATGGTCAAATGGATTTCACAGCATACCAAAAGATACTGGCCAATCATCTGAAACCCTCCGCTACAAAACTTGGTTTAAGGTGCAACTGAACATTCCAACACGACAGTGATCCAAAGGACACATCAAAATTAAAGAAGAATAAAATCATGGTCCTGGAATGGCCTAGTCAAAGTCCTGATCTAAATCCAATTGAGAATCTTTGGTGTGAGTTGAAGAAGGCTGTGCACAAGAGAAGTCCTTGGAATTTGAATGAACTGGAACAATTTTGAATAATGGCAAAGAATCACGAAAGAATAATGCCAAAGCTCACTGACGAATATCCTAATCGTTTAAAAGAGGTTATTATCGCTAAAGGTGCCTCAACAAGATATTAATTTCATTTTCCTTGTCATGGTATGAATACTTTTGAATTAGCATTTTTGGAGATTTGCCAAAAATTTTCTATTTCTTCTAATTTTTTTTTCCCTCATCCACAAAAGCAAAACTTTTGCTACAAAAGATTTTTCCTATAATTCTTTGTTTTTGAGAAATGTCTAGAAATTATACATTTCCATTGGGGTATGTAAACTTTATGACTACAACTGTATATTTAAATTTCATTACAACTAAGACAAGTTCACCTCAAACGCTGATGACGCTGAACAGCAGTTTTAAACCCAGAGAGGCTTGGCAATGACACAATGGCGGCGTTTACATGCACAAGTCTGGACAGTTTTCCTCAGTACGTGTTTTCCATACTTTTCAGGAAATGCGTTGCTGTGCAGTTTTGATTTAGGAAAAAAATCGTCCGTATCAATGCAGATTACTCAATTCATAGTCATTTATGAGAGGGGATATTTAAATATCCGCGTTTGCTTAATAACTAGCAAAAGAACGACTCTGAATATCGTGAGGAGAGCTTCATGCGTTGCCATGAAGATAAAAAATTTAACAAAAGAATCTGAATTACGCCGCGCATTAGCTACTTGTTTGTTTGATTACCTCACACGCACGCAGAATTATATAAAATATAATTTCTGCAAGTTTTACTACTTAGAATTTATATTTGTGTATGTATGTGGAACATCTAAAAGTTACATTTCATTAACACTAGAACCGCCTTTTACAATACAGAAATACCTTCGTTTTGTACAAGAAACGCACTAGGTAAAATAGCGCTTCAGCAGAAACATTTCGAGCAGAAAGCTGCAGGCTGCAGCAGCTCAACCTGGATTCAGTGCTGCGAGTGACACACACGAGAAATCACATGCTAAGTAAAAACTACTTTTGTTTTTACAGTTCATGTATGTACAGAAACCTGTTTACACACTAGTTTCTTTTGAAATGTTTATTTTATTATAGTTTCTCATTTTTTGAAGTAGTGCTTTGTGGTAAGTTAGAAAATAAACTCCTATGTTTAATTATTCATTTAAATACGATGTTTCGGCTGTGCAGATGTTTGATACGATGTGCTTGAATAAAACTTTTGAGTTATATCCGATAGTTTGTCTTTCATTTTAATATTGATGATATTTAAAATGTACCGTGATAATGACTGCCGTTGACAGGTATGAGTATAACCGCGGCGGATGTATTGTTCATAAATGTACATTATGTGTGTGTTTTGTACAGCTTTCCTGCTGGAGATTACGTGAGATTAAGTCAGAATAACTGGTTCTTGACTGCTGAAATCTTGTGAGTTTTTTACAGCTATTTGTATTGTGAGAAAGCGATTGACCCTGCCCTTAAAGTCGCGCTGCCAAAAGGACGTCATTTTGCTGTTTCAACGTCACACAGTCTGACAACGTCACACTGCAGAGTTGATTTTCACGTTCATGTAAACCCAGCCAATGGCATCCGAAAGGGCATTCCATAACCCCAAGGCTGTGCCAAAGAAAGAATAACGACACAACTGAAGGCGAAACGGACTGATGGTCACAGCAGTTCTGTGGAGACCAGGTCTATTAGGAGCACAGACTGACAAAGGTAGAACACAGTGAATGCAGAACCTTACAGAAATGAACAAGAATAAAGTAGGACCTTCTGCCACTTAATGGTTTGAGAGAAAAGTGAATATGAAGGTTGTCATGAGTAGAATCCCAATTCCAGTTCAATACAATCCTACAAGCACATTTTTGCACAGACTGAAGCTTCATAGAATTGTATTTTTTAAAATGGGTCCCAGACAAAACAGTACTCTAAAATAAGTCTTGCCAAACTCTTGTAAAGATGTGAAACATTTCAGGGGCCAAGGAACGAAAAAAATAAACCCCAAAGTTCTCCTCGCTTTGCCGCAAACATAATCGGCATAGTGTAAGATGTAAGAAACATCAACCTGGGTCTGACTCCTAGATGAAACACTGTGCAGTGAGCAAAGCATGGCTACCATGACAACCAGTTCTCAGACCCGGGGAGTGTCTTGCCAGCAACAGTACCTACATGGAGAATTACCGGTGCTGTAAAGAAGTGCAGTGCAACAAGAGCTCTGGTAAAGTATTTGCTAAAAATAATAATCATAATCTAATTATACCTAGGCTACGAGCCAAGCCTGCGTCCCTTTTTCCAAAGGGACAAAGCACAGGAAGGACACCTCTTAGCTCAGCCAGTAATCACAGCTGTCCTGGTAACCTAGGATACTCCAGCTGAAATGGCCCCTCCCATTTTATTTCACATAGGCCTTAAAGAGTAAATGCTGTAGCTTCAGCTTGCAATGTAATGTGTTGTTTTGTGTTTGTTTTTTTTCCTAACGCTTTATTTTGTGTTGACAAATAAGTTTAGCCATTTATTGACATTCACTTGATGTGTTAATAATCAACCAATACATATCCAGTTGATGTACTTAATTGATATATAAATAGTTAGAAAATGCTTTGCTATCAATTGATTTTCTTATAACATATCAATTAAGATCATCTATTGACTTGTTTATTAACGTATAAAGTGAACTACAATAAATGGGTAAATGCAAACAGAAACTTACTTGTGCCAGGCAAAATAGTTTCCATTTTTTGTATTCATCATTTTTATCGAAGTGGTTCTGTTCTGTTGTTCCAATACTGAGATGCTGTATACTCTCATTTTCTCCTGTTATGGTGGATGTAACAGGGAGAGGAGCCCTGTACATGTATGTTTATTTTTAGAATGGGGTCTCCCCCTCTACCCCTGTGCGGTTTATTATTTTGTATTTGTTTTGTTGTATTATTAATGTTATGATTTATTATATTGATGTATTTTTAAATGACGGTGTAGTT
This sequence comes from Polyodon spathula, assembly GCF_017654505.1. Classification (NCBI taxonomy): domain Eukaryota; kingdom Metazoa; phylum Chordata; class Actinopteri; order Acipenseriformes; family Polyodontidae; genus Polyodon; species Polyodon spathula. Next base: position 15,033,929 of record NC_054547.1, read on the forward strand.
GTGTGTATTATTTTGTTGTTGTTTTCATTTAAAAGTGTTCTGGAAGAGGCGAGGTCGGCAGCTTGTCCTCTGACAGTGGTATTTAAAAATCTTGTGGAGAAGGTGGCCATCTCCTGAATTAAGTGATTTAATTTGTTGCTGATCAGGAGATGGTCACCTGCATAAAAGCCTGCAGCGCTCTGCAGTAGTGGCGGGAGTACAGAGGAGAAGTACGAGAGAGCGAGAGGAGAAAGGAATCATAAAGAAAGAAAATATTCTGGGAAAAGTGACAGCAACTACCTAGGATCGTATTATTGTTTGTGTTTGACTTCGGTTTGAATATTTATTTTGCTCTGTGAGCAATGTTTTTGTTAAAATATTTTATTTATTTTATGTGTTAAAAATAAACAGCGCCGCAGCATCTTTTGCCCTGCAGTACTGCCTGTGTGTTTATGTTCCTGCTTTCGGCCTGATGCCAATACATCAGCTACCCTGTCACAGTGGAAAATTACAAACAACCATTTGACATACTGAAAAGGGAAAAGGTCAACTATATGGAAAAATAAACTCAAGGTAAGAAACATTTTTTGTTTAACAATCGTTGGTAAAGTCACCAAAATTACATTTACCTTGGGTGGATCTCCCATAATGAAACACGAAAGGAACCCTTCCAAGGTTTACTTTAGAAGCCTGGCAGTTACTTGGACTTCTCTGTTTCACCACTACATTGAAGGAGCAGCTGGTTCTGCTTGTCTCATATATAAACTTATAAAAGTTTCCCATAGAAAAGGCATAGCAAAGTGTAATAAAGCAAAGAGAAAACATTGTAATCAATCTATTTAATATAGCGCCATTTGCAACAAGTTGCCACAGAGCGCTTCACATGGGCAAAACAAGAAAATGTACATAGAAGGAAGCATTAGAAGCAGAAAAACGAATTAGTAAATACAGTAACATACATAAGATAAAATAATAAGAAAATATACAGTAAAAAGGCAACAGTAGAAAAACAATAAAATAAAACATTCTATAAAAATATGTCTTCAGCCTAGTTTTAAAAGCTGCTATAGTTGGTGCCTCCCTCACAGAGGCTGGCAATTAATTCCACAATTTGGGAGCTCTGTAGCCCAATGATCTACCACCTGTGTTCTTTTTAAAACTTTTTGAGATCAGAGCGGGGGACCTGGAACATATGGGACGATAAATAAGTCACTCAGGTAGGACGGAGCTAACCCATTTAAGGCTTTATATGTTAAAAATATGATATAACTTTCTGGTTTTCATTAGAATCCTGGCAGCAACGTTTTGAACAAGCTGCAATCTGGACAAAACAAAGTTTGGAAAACCAGAAAATAGGGCATTACAGTAATTCTTAAGTTACAAAGACATGCCTCAGTCTCTCCACATCCTGTGCTGAGAGAAAGCATCTTAATTTAGAAGTATTTGTTAGATGGAAAAAAGACACTTTAGTTACGTTCCTAAAGTGGGATTCACTGTGATCGAGGCTGCTGCAAGGCCTGCCGTTTTCACGGCACCTTTTGAGTTATAGTTTGTGGTATTGTGTTTTATTTTGCACTTTTTGTACAGTTTGCTGTATTTGTCCTCTGTGCGTTACCATCGCTGTTAACGTCACATGACCGTCTTTATTTTATTTTTGTTTTCTGTTTGTGTGAGAATAAAACCTGCGCGCCTGTGCCGGCGTTTCAACACCATGTCTGTCTCTCTGTATGCTTGAACAGCGGCTACCCACACGTGTGACCCGAGGAAGACCCTGTCACACCATTGTTCAGACAAGCTTGCAGCCCTCTCTTACATTTAGCCTGAGTAGGTCTACTTCTCGAAAACCAATCGCTGGCAATGAGATTTAGATGTTTTAGATTCAGCAAAACTATCAATAACTTTACTCTCCATTCCTGGTTCACATTCCTTTGTTTTCTGCATTTTTATTTTTCTCGTGCCACTTTCATTTCTACTACTTTCATTAGCTTACTACTTCTACAGACTACTATCTACAGGCTACTATCTTCACGTACAACAGAAACTTTTGTCTGTGCAAGCAGGATTTCAAACTCCGAGGGACTCATGAAAACATTCCTGCAATGTGAGACAAACATTTTAACTGAACCAGGGCTTGAATTGAGGGGGAGCGGAAGGAAACCCTGTTCCCCTTTTTGACAGAACAAAATGTGTTCCCTTTGCTACAGGCAGTCATCAAATTGTATGAGCATGAGTAGAACGACATTGTATCGGTCAAGATATATTAAATATTGCTCCCCTCTTAGACAGAAATACTTAACCAACTTCATAAAATTAACAGCAGTCTGAGCTGATCCTGTATTTGGCTCTCTGCACTCCGCAGGGCCAGGTGCCAGCTTGTCTGTATTCATTTAACTAACAGACTTGAGAGGCAGTCAAATAAGACAATCTCTCTTTACTTATACGCTGCTGTACTTCCGCAAGACTTCACAAAATGTCAAGTAGGATGAGAAATGTATACAAGGAATAGAGATTGTAAAGACCTCAGGAGCATTTCTGATGTGCAAAAGAAAACATCCAAAGGGAGTATTAATGAAAGCTACAATAGACATCAAACTGAAAAAACTGGTAAGAAAATCAATCCTGGATTCACAGTTCTTCATCATCACAATTAAAAATACAATAACGGTGCACCTGCTAATCTTTTTTGGACATTATTAGAACTGTAAAAGGATGTTTTACATTAAACATGTTAATGCCCATTGTAAGCGTTTTTTTTTTGTTTTGTTTTGTTTTTTAAATTTGGAATCCCCAAATATTTTATTTTTTTCTACCCAACTTGGTAAGCCCAATTATTGTTTATTTCAACCCGACTTAACACTGCCACCCCCACGGTGACTCGGGAAAGACGAAGGCGAACACACATGTCCTTAGAAACGTGTGCCGTCAGCCGTCCGCTGCTTTTCACTCTGCAGCCCCGCCATGCAGTCACCTCAGAGCTACAGCGTCGGAGGACCACACGGCTCTAGGCAGCTTACAGGCAGGCCCGCAGGCAGCCCGGCCAGTCGACAGGGGTCGCTGGTGCACGGTGAGCCGAGGACACCCTGGCCAACCTAAAGTGCTGTCCAGCAGCATCGAATATGAGTTAATCATAGCTGGATCTCTAAACAATTATTTTACAAAAGTAGATCTCGTTTTCGTTTGCGTCTATAGACACCGTAGGTGGAAATAAGGGTTATTAATGGAACTGTGAATCTGGCAACCCTCCCACCTCCCAACAATGCTGATTACGTGTCAAAAAAAGGAATCAGAGCTGGGGATTCATGAAGCACCCAGTTAGACACACTCTCTGTTACAGAACCAGAGGTGCAACTAGCCACCTCCATCACACAAGGGGTAACATATTAGTATTTAATAAACATTACAGGAGCTTTATAGACTTTACAAAATGTATTAAAGATTAATACTATATTATATGACAATTGGAATCTACTAGTCACTGCCATTCATTAAGAGTGTCCAACATTAAAATGACACAGCACAGTTTGGATAAACAAACGCCATAAAACATTACAGCAGCCTCTTGCCATCCTGACTATTTACTATATGTTATCATATTTTTACAATGCAGGCTTTTACCATGGCATACAGCAACTTTAAAATGATGAGCGCTTTGCGTGCATAGCAGCCTCATATCACAGTGGGACTTAGATAAGGGAGTGGTAGAAAGAAATTGGAATGACAGCAACCTTTTTAGAGAGATATCAGAATAAAGAGTCTTAGAATTTAGAGTCGCTGGGGACCCTATTAGAACTCTATGTAGAAACCAGAGTTTCTATCTTTTCTGTTTATCTAACATCTGTAGTCAATATGACATAAAATAAATTCTGTCTAATTAGTTTAGAATTCACATTGCCAGTGTACAGCTTTGACCAAAAGGTTTGCATCACCTAGAATTTTAGGACTGAGACATCATTTAAAAAAAAAACCTACATAGACATAATATAGATATTTTATTTAACATCATGTAATCAAAGAAACTACAAAATGATATCGTAAAGTCTACCAGAAGCCATAATAGTAGTCCAGTGTTTCATGTTAGATTTCGAAATGTCACATTTTTCAATTTGTTAGTTTTTCGTTAGGTATATGGAAAACTACAAAATTATATGTAATTCAATATGTTAATGTAACATTAATAGCAGGTTTCATTTGACTTTATGATGCTAAATTAGTTCATTCTACAGGGTGATACCAAACTTTTGGCCATAGCTGTACTATCTCTTTATCAAGCAAACGTTTATGTTATAAAAATCAATAATGTTTCTATTCTTCTCCCAGGCTCACATGGAATTTAGTGGAGATGGAGAATCTGCATCTGTATGGATACCTCCACTCTTGCTATGCTAGTGTGGGTGTGTAGGGCTAATAACACCCGAAATGTCACTTTCTTACCAAGACCTCTTGTATGTGTGACAACTGATGCTGTGGTGAGCCTGTGCAAACATGCTGTATAGTCTACATAGTTTCCTTATATCTTATACAAAGACAATATTCCAACATGGAGCAAGATGTACAGGAAATAACACATCACTTATTTCCCATTTTTACAGATTCATGGGTGATTGTCCTCAGTCACGATGCCTAATGTCATGGGGGTCCTTGAGCCAAGACAGTTTGGCACCCCTGTGCCATCTTTGTTCTGTTATCTCTGTTTCTACAGCTAGATGATGGCGTGCAAGATCAAGACAATCTGTAATTAGCTGGATGTTTGAGATACGGCTGGGAACAAGAAGCACTCATTTAAAAACAGAAAGAATCGTGTGGCGAGCCGCCAAGCTTATCTCTAACTCCTGGTGTCATTATGGGTTTATTTTGCCTGGCATGCCCAGTGGTATCAGATTGGAGCAGTAGAGAGAGTTAATGAGTTTCAGCATGATGTTAAAGCTATTCATTTGATCACAAAAAGGTGGGGTTATTGGACCCTGACTCCCAAAGCATTATTTTAAAAATGGGTGAACATTTTGCGTTATAAAATGTTTAAATGAAAGTTTTCGTGAAATATGCTTTTTTGAATCTGTGGCATATGTTAAATTCTAAGAATTTAAATGATCAAAATATTATGGCAATTATAGACATTTCAAATGAAGATTAACATAACAGAGTAGTTTGTTATTAATGTTGTTCTATTTCTGCAATGCCATGGGACATCCTCCGATCCCAAAGCCAAGCCAATCGCCTCCTTATACCCAGAAACTTAAGCTACCTGCCCCTGGTGGACAAAGCCATTCCTGCAGGTGTCCGCTTTGAGCTAACTAGGCACCTGGCCAGTAGAGTTCTCTGTAGTGCAGTGAGGAGAAACAGTCCCTGTCAACGTTTTGCCTCCCTAACACACTGGCACACCAGTACTAATACAAGTCAAGAAAGATGAACTTCACCCAGCCAGGACACTCCCGTGACTCTGTGACTCACCCTGCACTCCAGACGGACGTGCCTTCACCAGGAGAGCCACTAGGGAACCCCCATTCTTTTTTTGACAACATTATGAATCTTTAGAATGGCACACTCACCCAGATCTGCAGCTTGACCCTCTTGTCATTGCGGTACACAGTCTTCACCTTGAAGTCGATACCCACGGTGCTGACGAAGGAGTTGCTGAAGGAGTCGTCAGCGTAGCGGAACAGGAAGCTGGTCTTCCCCACACTGCTGTTCCCAATGATCAGTAGCTTGAACATGTAGTCGAAGTTTTGATCCGACGTGTCCTTGTGACTGAACCGCGAGTCCACTGTAGCCATCTGAGAACCGGGGGGAGCACAGCTTCAGAACCAGTCTCTGGGTTATTTTGCTACCCAGTTTATTGGACTTTTAAACGTTTCAAAATGTTTAATCATCAACAATATGCATGCAAAATATAGCTGTTAGCCTTTTTGTAGTACTGTACTGCATAGGGTAATTTAAGACACCTTTGAGTGTGTTATTGACCATTATTTTGAAACTGTGATTTTCCTGATTGGAATGAAATGAGATGTGACCCATTGATTATAATCTCTTAAACATTTTTCCATTCCAAGACAATTTACAAATAACATTTACAGTCAACATGGCCAAATTAGGAATGAACTTGTTTTGGGACTTATCAATTCAAGATATAACTATCATATACATATATTTTATTTTAAATTGATTTATTTGAGCGTATTGTTCTGCATTCAAAGTAAATTGATAATATTTGGTGTTGCTGCACTGGTGGCACAGTATTTGCCTCAACATACAACAGATCTGTTTCAACTGCTCAGCACTTCCATATTTGACATTTCTACTATAATCGCAAATGACTGGGAAACTGCAGCTTTAAGAATAAATTGAAGTGCTGGTATGTTCTCTTCCCTAATGACATACAGTAAGAATTCTACCTGTGTGATGGTGGCAAAACTGTATGTCGTGTGATCTCATTAACCAGGTATGCTCTTACAAGGTCGGTTTGTGCTGCCGTTTTTTTTTTTTTTTTCTTGCAATCTCTCTTGTGAAAAAAAAAGATTACGCTTAACTAAAAAAAAAAAAAAAAAAAAAAAAATCCCTTGCTGGTAAAAAATACATTCTTAGCGACAGCTGGGCGGCACTCCCGTTCAGGCGCGTGCTAGCTACCCCCTACTGTCAGGTAATTGGTTGTGAAAAACGATACTGAATTATTACTTTTTTTTTATTTTTGCGGACGCCTAGATTTATTATGACAACGCTCGTCCCCAGGTGAGACGTCCTATTCAAAGCGGAGATGCAAATCGGAAAATATGGTTTGTCCATTTGCATCGCTGATCTACTAACCCACCGTTACCACAAAGCTGCATGCTCACCTTTACATTTTTCTGTAGGCCGTTGACAGTAAAAAAGAAAATAAGACCTCGCAATGGAAGCAGTGCTCCAGGTCACTATTTGAATCCACCGGTTTTTAAATAATGAAGTGTTAACATTTTTTGCCTATGCAAGAACATACACTACAGGCACAAACACACCGTGATATGTGCACAAACACACCCGTGTATATATAATATATATAATATATATACTCTCTATATATATATTATCCTCACATCTATATAATATATGTGTGTAATGTGTGTGTGTGTGTGTGTGTGTGTGTGTGTGTGTGTGTGTGTATGTGAAAAATATTTTGAAATATTACTATTATTATGAATAATAATTATTATAATGCATGCAATTATTTTGGAAACCATGTGTAAAACGAGATCAATTAAAAAAAAAAAAAAAATCTAATCAAATCAAATGCATTTTTCACAGGTGTAGCAACCCATCCACCTCATCCCCACCTTAAACATTTTAAAAATACATTTTAAAAAACCTCACCTTTGTTTGCGACGTTTTGACGCCAAAACCCAAGCAGAAGATCAAAGTAGCACTCGGACCCGGATAGCAGCGGATGGAATGTTAAGCTTAAGGTCTTCTTGACAGTTACGTTGCTGTTTTTCTTATATCCGCACCTTAAACAATATCTAGTGTCTGTGGCTTGCTGTTAAAGGCAGTTTAATACAATTAATGTGTCAAATGCGCTGTTTTTCACAAGGCTCCCCTCTCGAGCTCAATGCTTGCCTTAACAAACTGATGACATTAAGGTGGAGCCACAGCTGGGATTACAAAATGTTTCACCTCCCCCTTAAAACACACAAACACACACGTAAGCAAGCTACATACATGGCATACATACAGATACATATTCTCCGACTCATACGTTATAAAATAGGGCATACAGTACTCAATAGCAACCAGTTCACATCCATATGATGTATTACATCGTAGTCTACGCCCTGATTTTATTTAAGACTGAATATTAATATTGCATAACGTAATTGCATAGACTAATGCTGGAGATAACGTGTGCCGATATATTCTTAAACATGGATACAGTATTCTAACATGAGACGCACAGAATGTACATTAAAATTCCCATTGATTTAACACGCTCTTTGCGTATTTCTTTATCATTAGATAATGTATGACCAGGTGCACAGCAATTTGGGACAACAGCATTCCTTTCTTGCACCTTCAGAATCTTAGTTCAAAATAATACAATGCTAACTCTCTTAAACCAACTACCTGAGTCTCTTATTAAGCTATCATGCGATAGTTCTAACAGGCAACATATACTGTTGCTCGTTGAAACACACATTTAGTGGCGTCATGTGTTTTTTTTTTTTTTTTTTTTATACAGCTGTATAAGAAACTGAATTATAAATTAGTGTACCAATACATTTCACTGTAAACAACTAGAATTTTATAGAGGAGTGGGCGTAATGATTTTAACCAGCATAGCCGGCACTATCCCGTTCGAACCTGAAGTTTGCCTCAGCCTCTGAACTGCTCAGACCTTCAGTGTACAAACTGATGTAGTCATCATTTCTGCGTTTTATAATAATAAGCACATAGCGCCCTCTTGTGGTAATTCTAGCTTACACAAATGACATTCATTCACAAATTGGTTGAAGAGAGGACTGTAGTATAACTGATTGTTCTTTAAATATATGTAGTCTTTGGTAGAAGCGGGTACTGTCAAAATACAGCAAGTTTATGTTTTGTTTACGCAGCAATGAGTAGACAATACTGCAGCCCTGCCCTCCTCATTTGTGCTCCTATTAAATCTTATGTGTCAGTGGTACTGTCAGTCAAACAGCAGTATCATTCTATGAGAACCATTTGTATTAGCCAGTCTCCTGTGTCACATTTCCAAGTGAAAAAGGAAAGAAAAAAAAGTACCGCCTTTCTTTTGCATGGTTGGAAATAGCAATTCAGCAAGGCGGAGAAATTGTTTACAGAGCGCTGGAATTTGGTACGTAAGTTATCAACGACGTCATGCACATGGTCATCATTTCCACTGCGACCACTAAGGGGGTGCTGCTTGACATGATTCTGGTTTCAATCCGTAAACCGTTCATTTTTTTAATGAGACCTAAAATGACACGCAGAGTCGGAAGAGAGCGAATCAGTTTCCATGCACCGCCAGATTATGATAGTCATGCTAAAAAATGTCCTTAGCAAATGTCACCCTAATTAGACAAGCAATTATATAGATGTTAAAATGTAAATGTGACATACAGTCAGTCAGACTGACTGACTCCATATACCCCAAAATTATGATTTACTCAATAAAGTATTAAAGAAGGTCCTAAGAAAGTTTCAATTCAATTGTGGCTGTCTAGAGATATGCAAAACGAAGAAGAGTGACATATGTACTACAGTACATATACCCGTCTCGACTGTACAGCTGTGCATTCCCGGGATGGTTCGTTTTTTACATGATGTGCTAGTTGACAGAAAAAAAGAAAACATATGCTGGAGTCCTTTGGTTTTGTGTTTTTGTGAAAAGCGCATGCCAGCACAAGTTTTATCTCCGCTTTGCACCCCCTATGCCATGCCAACAAGCAGTTTTTTTTTTGTTTTGTTTTTGTTTTTTGACAACATGGCAATGTCTTATCTACACACACACATTACTGTACCACTGTGCCAAACCTTCGCTATATTCATGCTGGAAAATAAGTTTAAAATCATTATTTGAACCAACATTATAAGCATGCTTATTTCTGTCGTGATCTTAAAACAGCAGTTTCCTGCGATCACGTTATCATAACGCCTCAATTAAGTGTCTCTGTTAACAACTTTCAATGTGTTCTTATCAGAAAGCAGGGCTTGCTGACAGTCCAGTGAGTTTGTTTTATTGCTGGTTTAGCTGAAAAGAGCCAGGGGGTGGTTTGATCAGCCTGTAACCCGACAGGATAAACCACCCTGGATCGCATCAGTCATCTGATGATGCAATTGAGAGGGGTTCCCCAGGGTTGTCAGAAGAAAAAGATCCAGCTTTTGGTTTATCCTGTATGGGTATAGGTAGATAATCCCTATCGTAATGTAAAATATGTAAATACATCGTTCAGATATGCACTTTAGTAAACAGGAAGATTTCGCAGGTAGACGGTATTTAAGTCACGTGACGTCACAGTGGCCGGCCCCTAAATCGTGCGATTTGACGTCAGCGTGCCTCGCTGGTGTTTTAGTCCCAAGATGGCGGCGATGAGGTGATTGAGTAGACTGAGAACATTTAAGGAGTTAACGACATTTCTCTCGTTTTCCTTTTCTGTAGTTATTTTTCTTCTTATTTGATAGTTAGTTCAATAAAAAGAAAGCTTAGGATGGTAATATGACACAGGGGAAGAAGAAGAAGCGGGTAAACCGCAGTATTATGCTGGCGAAGAAGATAATTATTAAGGATGGTGGCACGGTGAGTTAGGGGAAGTGTACACACTTGTGGGGCGGAAACATCACTATTGTTTATATCAGTTGGGTCACATTTGCTGTACCAGCTGTCGGCGTCTATTGTATTGGTGAATTTAATACACTGAGTGAATCGTTCAGTCGAGACAAAAATGCCTTCCGTATTATTTCTGCAAAAACTAAGACCATTTGGAACGTCATGCTGTACTACTACTACGCCTGTAATGCGTTTACATACAAGTGTGAACATATTGTGCTTACCCAAAACTTAATAAAGTGATATAAAGCATGAATACGTCATATATATATATATATATATATTATATATATATATATCGCTTTATATATATATATATATATAGATTATATTATATAGAGCAGACCCAGTTTATAAGGCAATTTCGTTTTTATAGATGTTTTAATACAATAATGTATCTCAGTACCAGCGCACGACAAATGCAAAACGTGTAATCTTAAAGTTTGCTTGTTGTCTTAAAATTAGACGATATTTTACATTTAAAAATGCAGCGATCTCAATGCGTTTTTACCTGGAGCAAACATAAATCTGGGCTGTACTGTGATGATGTAATTTCGAATAGTGTAGCAACACAAAAATGTCAGTTGAAACATAGCAGTTCCGAGAATATACTGGCAGGAAACCGGCAAGCGACGCAAGGTTAAAATTAAAAAGCGGAACCTGATGCCGGACAGCAGGCCAAACAATGCGTGGCCTGGTGTGAAGATGCGTATTCATTCTTTCAGTGACCATCTGTACACCGACCACATAAGTCACTGGTTCTGCTGCTGCAACTTACTGACGATGGCAACTAGACGACTCTAGTGCTTTGTTCAATTATGGTTAAGGATCGGATCGTCTTTTCGGAGCAGTTATCAGAATTACATTTTTATAATGGACGTTTCAAAGAAGACACAAGAGTTGGTGGGTAAGTATTGAAAAAATAAACGTTGTCAAATATGATTGTTACCAATTTAAAGTGATGTGGGTATAAAATGCAGCCTCTTGTAGTTTTAAGTTTGGAAAGTGATTTCAAAGAACAGTAAATATGCAGTATGCAAGATGCATGATTTTAACTGGCCTGGTCAGAATAGCATACATGTTTGCACTGCACTTGCAAAAGCTCTCATGGACAGATTTGAATACATATGTATTGGAAAATTACTGATTTGCAGGGATTTAAATTCACACCATTTTTTTTTTTTTTTTACTTGCAATCATTTCTAGCATATAGTCCTAGGTGTTCCTCTTTTTCTCTGCCTGTTACCTTGGTTTTCTTTATTGCTTTAAACAGTTTATTTTCTCTAATTTCCTGTTATTTAATACACACATGGGCTCCTGCATGGAGGGGTCTCTCCTGTTATCCATTCCATGCCATAAAGCTTATTTTCCTACAAAAAATAAATACGTTAATAATGTATAGTGTGTGGAGATGTAGTTAGGCTGCTAGAAATAGCCAGAATTTTGTGTGTGTATAGCTCTCTCTCTTTCATTATCATATATCATATATATATATATATATATATATATATATATATATATATATATATATATATATATATTTATATCTCCCCCATATACAATTAAATCGTCAGATCCATTTAACAAGAAATAAAATTATTTTATTAACCACGAATAACGCTAAAACCACTGACATGTCCCGACTGTACACGGTGGCATGTGCCATTTAAGTATCATCACCCCCCCCCCCCCCCCCCCCCCCGACATGTGACTTCAATGAACTGAACTTTTAATGAAATATTAACTCAACCACGAAGTTGGTGAATTATAAGAATGAAATATTCTGACTTTACAAAAACTACCTTTATCTGTATATAGAAAGAAGACTTCTGATACAATGTTACCCAGGGGTCTAAAGATATTAAATAAAAAAAAAGTAAAACAAACATTTTTTTGTGTCAAAGAATCTATCGAACACCATATGCCTAAATTCTAGATCAGTTACTATATTTGAGTCTCAGAGGTTCAGTGCCTGGTTTTCTCACAGATTCTCAGCACAACTGAACAAGAGTATCCACATAGTTTAAATGGTAAATCTAAAGGTATTAAGAAAGCCTTAGTTGTCAGAATGCTAACTGGAACGATCAATTGACATGCAAGTGGAGTGTAATATTCCAAACATTCTATTTACCTAAAAAAAGACATCTTTACATAGTAGTAGCCCTGGTTATGTGTTCAGCACAGATAAGCATCCTGAATGAACAGCAGTTTTTTATAACACTTAAGGCTTTTCTATGGGTTTAGTTCATCACACACTATCTAACTTGGACAAACCATAGCAGTCATTAGCTCAGATGTGCCTTACAAAGCGCAATCTTTTTATTTACTTTTCAAATAAATGTGTGTTTTTTTTTTTTTTTTTTTTTTTTTTTTTTTTTTTTTTTTGCTTTTTCCCCAGCCACAAGGAATAGGCGCACCCAGTGTGTACCATGCAGTGATTGTCATCTTCTTGGAGTTTTTTGCATGGGGTCTTCTGACAGCACCCACGCTGGTGGTAAGAGACTGGAACATATATTTGTGGGGTAGAAATGTATTTGAAGTGATAGTTGGTTAGTGAGGGCAAAGGTTCATTAATATTGACAAGGCAGCCTAAATCCGAGCATAGGGAGTGAGAGGGGGTTATATGGAGGTGCCCTGTCTGTATGTCACACTTAGTGTGTATACAGTCATAACTGTTAAACTCTCACTTGTGTTAAATTTGGAAAAACGTTTGAACTATTTTTATTTTTTATTAAGGACATTGAAAGACTTCTAACTGACATGTTTGTCATTTAATTTATTACGTTTCTTTTATTAGTTCTAGGTGGTGGTCATGACAATTTACCTTTTTTGTTACTGATAGATCTAAGTTAGGCTTGTTTTTTTTTTTTTTGTCATCTACACAATTGTGATCCCACTGACTCTGGAGATATTATAATTTGTGGACAATCTGGGATTTATTTTGTTTAGAAACTGGCAAATTTCACCCTTACTTTCAGAGATTTGACTTTTGGCTGATTTCAGATGTTTTTTTGTTGCTGTGTAAATTTTGCTTTGGTTAAGTATTTTGGTTAATATTTTCCTTCCAAAGTCGGTGTTGCTGCTAAATGATCTCCTGCCAACAATATGTAAACTGCAATGAATAAATCTTCCATTTAGAATTTGGAAAGCGCTTTAGAGCTAGACATTTTATTTATTTTTAAATATCTACTTGAACATCTTTATATGTTAATACATAAAATGAATACAGTGTTTTATAGAACTGCAATAAAGTTACCATTTTTTTTTATTTGAGTACTCTCAAGCACGTTATATTTAGGCTTGCTGCTTTTCAGTGTTAATCGGTAAAGCTCGTTAAACGTCAAATTCCCAAACATGAGTTCGACTGAAATAAATTTTATATATAATAAACGTTGGTAAAAACCGCGTGCTGTTTTTTATTTTCTTGCCAAAAATAATCAGTCCTCTCTAATTTGTGTAGTTTTTATACTTGCTGTCTGTCCCGACTCCGTTCCACTCTGAATGGCTGGGGGTAGCTGTCAGTCATCTCAGTGGTCCGTTAGTACTGCATTTTCACCCTGTTCTGACAGATCTTGTTGACCTGATGCAGTGCTAGAATGCTCTCATTTTTTAAATGACTGTCAGCCATCAAGACCTACACTGACTGTGCACTTTCATTTGCCAACTACAGCGCCTGTCATTCAAAGCGCCTATTTTGAAATTAGCTGGTTAAGGTGTACGTAAGCTTTTGCTTTAGGTATATGGTGACAGTTACTAGTTTGGGTTGAAAATGGGGAGCTAGAGGAAAACATTTAATTAGTATTGTGCACAATACCCTGACCGACAGCTGAAGTCTCCAGGGCAGGATGAAGCGGGCCCGTTTGCCTTGTCTTCCAGTGACTCTGAGTCCAGCTCTGCTGAAGCAGGAGAGGGGGAGTTAGTGCAAGTTAGTTAGTTTTGTTGCATGTTGAATATGATAAAGGGGTTTTGCTAAATAAGACTTTTTTTTTTTTAATGGCATATTTTCAAATTACATCTACTGATTGCTGTGTACAACAATACATAAGTAGTGTTTCGCTGTGAAGCCTCTAATGGAAAAAGATTTTGACTGCGTATATTATTTATCCCCATTTGTCCGTTGTATATTCAACTCATTTTAATTGCTTGATCAAATTAATCTGTTAAGTGAGGCTTCTTTCCAATTTCAGCAATGAGCAGCAGACAATGGCCCAACTGACCTTTGCATTTAAAACAGAATTGTTCAGAGCATATTTGCAGATGTGTTCAATTATTTAATCTCCTGCAGCTGTAAAGCTTGCTATTGTAAACAGAACACAATAGTCAACTTTAGTTGATGTATAAACAGGGTTTTAAAGGTCTAGTACAGTTTGAAAGATTCATTAAACATTGGGATTGACTTCAGATTTGTTCATTTCTATCAGCAGCCCGTCTAGATCAAATCGATTTCAATTGGGACTTGGTTAGCCCCAGCTAGGATTGCAAGAGGGTTCTCTCGATCACTCCGAATTACGCAGATTATGGAAGTTACTTAATGAGGCTGGTTTTAAATCTCGAACTGCAGAAAGAAATGTGTGGGCTGAAGATAGTGGATGTGGATACATACACTATTGTCAGGGAAACTGCAGGTGGAACAGACAGCTGCCACAGTTTGATATCAGAAGGACTGGACATTTAGTTTTAAAGACTGGTTTCATAGTGCAGATAGAAAAGTTGAATTAATAATAAAACCACATGTAAACAGTAAATCATTGATATGTTGGAAAGATAAATAATTTTGACCTTAAAAGCATCGATTTAAAAAATGGCCAAAAAAAAACAAATAGTAATAATATTAGTCTATGCATTGATTTTTGTAAACTAGGTAGTATTTCAAACTGTAAAAAAAAAAAAAAAAATTTGGAGAAAGGTGGAAGTTTGAGTAAAACTTCACTTTAACACAGATGAAAAATCTTATTGATGCACAGGATTAAATTGGCTCTTGGAACACAAAAGAAAATTGTCAATCAAAAGTTAAGTCAGGATCTGTGTGGTTTAGGGTCTGCTAAATGAGAGTACAGGTTAAACCTGCTCAAGCTAACAGAGGAGTTTCCTTTAGAAATGTGGTCTTCAAGCAGATTCGCCAGAGTGTTCACCTCAAACAGATGGTCTTTTAATACTGGTTGGACTGAGTCATGCAGTCTTTAGTCTGTTGCATGCAAATCTTACATTTTAAAGTGCATGTTTTAAAGTGTTGTGCCTGAACTACACAAGTTTTGAAATTTAAAATAAGTGGATTAATTCACATTGCTGGCCAGATTTGTTGCAATTTAGAAAATATTAGTTTTGCAAGACTAACAGTAAAGCTGTTTATTGCATAGTATGCCTTGCAGTTAGCTGCCATTTATATTGGCGATCTAAGTGAATTTGGCTAAAATAATTGCTTACGATTTAACACTTATCTAATATTCAGTTTGATGAAGCATGGCTAGAGTATTCTGTGGCACAAACTGCTGTATTGAGTGTTCATTGGCAACATCTGTTTTCCTATGTTGTAGGTTTTGCACGAGACATTCCCGAAGCATACTTTTTTGATGAATGGCTTAATCCAGGGAGTAAAGGTAAGATTGCATACAGTATGCCTGTAATCTCGAATGCAAAGAAAAGAAGAAAAAAAAGGCATACAATAATCACTTCATCACTGCTAGGCAAGATGATGTGGTTTGGCTTGTTTGTAATAGAAACAGAACTTCATAGCTTACCTTTAGGGGTTTACATCCTTGAGTGGGTAGAATCAGGACTGAAAGGACCGGATTACCACATATACTTAGTTTATTATTGTTGGGACAGGGGAATAAATGCTGAACCAATGAAAATGTTTTTGATATCTATGAAAGCCTCAAATTATTTAAAATCTTCCAAAAGATTTTACTGAGCAATTAAAAACAAGTGCAGTGGTACCCCAGATATTATCTGTTTACCATAGCTAGACCCTTGGAACAACTTTTTAATTTTACTCCTCAATATAGGGGATAGCTTTTCATATTTACACTTAATTTTACAACAGAACATGTTTATAAAAGAAATCCTTAAATTATTTCAAGATGGACTGTCCCTTCTCTATAGCATATTTTGTAGTAGCTCCTATTTTATTATTGTTTGTTTCATAAGGAGTACAGTAAAATTTAGTTAGTGCAATTGGTGGAAATATTTGGAGATGTCGAGGCCCTGTTGGTCTGTAAGGAGTGTGTGTGTGATATTGCATTGTGCTGTTTGCATTTCTGTGCACCAATAGTTCAATTCCTGTGTGTTTCAGGGGTTGTTATCATTCCTGAGTGCTCCCCTAATCGGAGCCCTTTCAGATGTGTGGGGAAGGAAGTCTTTTCTGCTACTAACAGTGTTCTTCACCTGTGCTCCCATTCCACTCATGAAAATAAGCCCTTGGTTTGTGAATCTTTCTGCCGCTTGATCATATAAGATCTTTAAGGTTCTGCTTGAAATTACCGGTACTAATATATTATTTGTACTGTAGGTAGTTAGCCATTTAAATTATTCAGTGGTTAACTTGTAAACGTTTTCTCTTTTTTTTTTTTTTCAAAGATTTAGTCTTAAGCAGTACTTTTGTGTATTATTTTAAAGGGTTGTGTGCTTGTCTTTCAGGTGGTATTTTGCTGTTATTTCAGTGTCTGGAGTTTTTGCAGTCACCTTCTCTGTGGTGTTTGCTTATGTAGCTGACATAACCCAGGAACATGAAAGGAGTATGGCCTATGGACTGGTAAGTACTTCACCATAGCTCATGTGTTGACATTTTAGTTTATTTACCACTAATCAATTTTTCAAATCTCACTGACCCTTGTTACAGGAAAGGATGACTATGCCTTTTTCAATTCCTTGTGTATTCTGTTCAACTCAAGTCTAAAATATATGGACTTCTGTGTTGTAGTACAATCCTAGTTTTTCCAGAATAACAGGCAGTTATTGTTTATATATTGTGCAATAAATCTGAGTGATAACAGACAGTAACAGAATTTGCCGTCCTTTCATACATGTGCATGTTAACACACAAGACTCCATTCACTAACTTGTAATGACACTTCATTTAAAGCTGCAGTGATCCAAAGTTCAGTTAAACACAAATGTTATTTAGCCTTATGGACCCTGTTTATTCAGAACTTCTATAATGACCATTCACAGTGAATACATGTTCTTGCTTTAATTTAACATTCCCATTGCTCAATTCAATTCTTCTGTGATTTACTTTGAGTCCGACTCGCTTTGCCCTGTGTAGCTCAATAGTCGTATGCTATATGGAACTGGGTCTTTTTAAATGTGTAAAAACTAACTTCAGAACCATAGAGTGTGGGGGGGAAAAAAGCCTGCTGAGAGAGGTTCTATAAACATTTTGTAAATGTTAAACTATTGAATTAGTCACTTTGGGTAGTGGGGTTAATTTTTAAACATCTTGGTGACTACATATAATCGCAACTCTTCTCGGCACTCGGACGCATGATTGAGTAGTACTTTCTAGCAGCAGGCATGACTGTCATCTGATCAGCTCATCGGCCTAACATTCATTGTGTACCAGGCAGTGCGCATATGTTAAACTCTATTGTAATGTCTTGTGGTTATAACTGGGCTGTCCCCTCTTGGAAAGATGCCAATTGTAAACAAGTCCAGCTAAGGATGTCCTATAGGTATGTCCTGAAATAGTAAAATACTGTAGATTCTTTTTTTTCCCCTGTAAATTTGATAGATTTTTGTATTTGAATTTCAGGTATCTGCCACTTTTGCTGCGAGTCTGGTGACAAGCCCAGCTATCGGTGCCTACCTTGGCAGAGTATATGGGGACAGCCTGGTGGTAGTGCTAGCCACAGCCATAGCGCTGCTGGATATTTGCTTCATCCTAGTGGCGGTCCCAGAATCCCTGCCGGAGAAAATGAGGCCGGCATCCTGGGGAGCCCCTATCTCCTGGGAACAGGCTGATCCATTTGCAGTGAGTGCAGTCAAAGCTGTTACAGTAGTTTATCCTGGCATTGCAGAGTCACCTTTTATTTCAATATCTGATCAATGGCTTTTTCACATTTTGATAAAGCAATGTAGCATCCCCCCACCCCCCATCCCCCCAATTCCTTCTGTGTAAGTTTAGTGAATGAATCATAACTTGCCCTTTCCATTATTTATAGATATGATGACATGTTACGTTATTTATTAGATATTTAGCATTACAGAAAGACTTTGAGCATTACCAAGAAAATGTTGTGCAAGTCATGGTCGGTACTGTACCTTTCTATTGGCCAGAAAAAATAACAAATAAATGAAAGATAACAGAACATGGTGTTCTAATATGATCCTATATTTCTGTCTTGTGGTGCCACTGTTTAGACAATTAAAGGAATACACAGGTCAGCCATTGCTTCACAAAAACCTGTTACCTAGGCCTGACTGGCCCAGAAAGGGGTAAAACATGTTAAGTATTAAAAACATCGCTGCCAGTTAAACTTATAATATACATAAATTCTAAATTTGAAAAAAAAATGAAACTGATAACCCAAGCTAAGTAATGAATTACAGTTGTGCTGGTATCAACTGACAAGATAGATGGCTGCCTTTCAGTTTTAAGTGTTATATTGTTCTCGATACAATAAAGCTGTTAGATTGACTGTGGTTCTCCATTTTTTTCCTAGTCTCTTAAAAAAGTGGGTCAGGATTCAACAGTGCTGCTGATCTGCATAACAGTGTTCCTTTCCTACCTCCCTGAAGCAGGCCAGTACTCCAGCTTCTTTCTGTATCTCAGACAGGTGAGTTCACCGTCACACTTTAAATAACAGGCTTTCTAGGTTTTTTAATAAAAAAAAAAAAAAAAAAAAAAAACATTTAGACTTGTACTTTTTAAATGTTTTTTTAATTATTTGTGGTCCATTTATACATCGCCTGTTAGGCACGTCCTGGTCTTATTTATTTTCACACAAGCTGTTTATTTTACATGCACTGTTGTAAAAGTACTTTTATTCACCGTAAAACAGGTTTAAAAGCACCTCCAGCCCTGCCACACACCTTCGCTGTATTTATCACATATCTCATCATAGTAATGCATACTGATAAATCATCTCCTGTTCACGCGATTTATCACCAAACTCCTCAATAATGCTATCCAAGCAGCTATTTAATTTGACTGTGGTGAAGGGACTATGCGTATTGCAGAGATCGACTTGTTTTTTTCCGGCTTCTCTCGGCCATTGAAAGTTTCTCTGCTTTTTCTGGAGAAAAAACGACTAGGGACCTGTGACACCTTTTTGATGTCGGACAGGAAAGGGTTAATTTATACATCCTATATTAGATTGCAGTAGTTTGTTATATCGAACACTGCATATGAAACTTACGGAGTACAAATCAATTGGAGATCAATGAAAGCACCAGCTGAAATGTGTATCTACTTGATTTAGGGGTTGAGTTGACCAACCTATACACTGCCTGATTTTGCAACAGCTGGATTATTGTAGAACATTATACAGTACTAGGTAATCCACCTGGATTGCATCACATACTACTTTTTAGTGTTAATCCCACAGATCCAGGGTGAAACCCCAGTGCTGTAAATCCAGCTGTGGCTTTTCCTGGCAAGTAAGTGTTGATTTAATCAACCAGTACCCTAAGTTTCATATTCAGATCCAGGTCAAGTATGAGCAGGGACTGTTCAGAGAGGTTAACTTTTCACAAATTCTGATTTAAAGCCAGTTGAACTGCAGAGGCAGTTGTTTAGGTGTGGCTAGACTGTGTTGTATCATCTGTCATTTGTTTAATGTCAGAAATACTCGAAGCATTTTTATTTCTTTCTCAAAATGTTTGGAACCTGGGGTGAGAGCTCTTGAGTTCCAATAAATGTAGAAGTGTCTGTGTACCCGTAGTGTTCCACAACATTAATAAATGGATGTGTTCACTTCTGCTTAGATCATGGGGTTTTCACCAGAAAGTGTTGCTGCTTTTATAGCGGTCTTGGGCTTACTCTCCATCATTGCACAAGTAAGTATTTACTGTTTAATACATTTGAAATGGACTGTTATGTCACACTGTGGATACTGGAAGAGTGGATATAGGTAGTTGAACATAAACTTTGATTAATAAACAATTCAACAGCAGTAATAGCCCACATTTGGCTTTTTGCATGATGTGTGATCAAAGTGTGTTTAATGCCTATTGGAATATGGTTGTACCAATATAAAGCCTCGTTTTTCAGTTTTACCATTTTTTTTACAGACTGTAGTGCTGAGTTTGCTGATGCGCTCCATTGGGAACAAGAACACTATTTTACTGGGTTTGGGATTCCAGATCCTTCAGCTTGCCTGGTATGGCTTTGGATCTGAACCCTGGTATGCAATGTACCATCTTACTGTACTGTTGGGTCTTGATGCTCATGCTGTAAGACTTCATTGATATTGGAAGCTTTCAGCTGTAATGTATGAAATCCATCTCTTTGGTTGGGCTGTGTTCTGGGCTGCAGGGAGTTTTAAATGTCCAATTTTATTGGTAAAGGATATTAATATGGGTAGGCTGCTGATATGGAGTGGGTATCAACATGCATTGGGCCCTGTGAAAGTCATCAGCTTTTTTGTTAGATGGTTAAAATCACTAGTATGCTAAACAAAAATGAAAAAAATTTAATGTTGTAGTTGGTGTGATCAGACTTGCATGTTTTATGTTGACGCAGATAACTTTAAAGAAAACAAACTGTAACCAACTGTTCAAGTTCATTATTTCTCCATTGCTATGTACCCATTGACATTATAAATCTTAAATGTAGAGGGACTAAAAAGCATCTGGATAAACACTTCCTCAACATTTGTCTTAAGATTTCTTGTGCTTCTATAAATCTCATCAGTGGCTTTAAATGTAAATTCAGTTCCTGTGCATTGATCATGAGATGAGATTGTCTGTCAATACTGTCTTTCTTTTTCCAATAGGATGATGTGGGCAGCAGGAGCTGTTGCAGCAATGTCCAGTATTACCTTTCCCGCAGTCAGTGCTTTGGTGTCAAGGACAGCAGACCCGGATCAGCAAGGTAAGCTGTACTAAAGAATGGCATTTCTCTCTGAGCATCTTTCTTTAGCAGGATTTGAGATGTGTACCTAAGGTTATAAAGAATAGCTACGGTTTATATAGATGTACATTTTTTCCATTGCAGAGACATGTACTAGCATTGGCTTTCTTGTTATGATTGTGAAAGAAACAATCAATTCAAGCTACCTTAGTTTGTAAGATCTGTATATTATGAAGTGCCATTGGTTAAATGTGTGATAACTTTTAAAGTATAAAAACTAAAAATAACCAAAAGGTCTTCAGCACAGACAAAGAGAATGTTACAATTTTGGTAGTACTAGTATGGGTTTTAAAGTTTCCCTGTTAACCAGAGATTCTAAAAATAATTTTATGTTTCTTGTCATGTTTGCAGGTGTCGTCCAAGGAATGATCACTGGAATTCGGGGTCTTTGCAATGGCCTGGGACCGGCACTCTATGGGTTTATTTTCTATATATTTCATGTAGAACTTGATGAACTACCAGTGAGTGGTCATGATTCGGGGGACAGTGTGGCTGTACCGCACCATAATGTACATAATCAGCAGGTAAGGAGTGTTTTCCATCTCCTCTGGTAAACTTGATACACACCCACAAGGTTTTAAAAGGAAGTAAGCGAAGTGTTCTCTAAGACAGAGTTGACAACCAGACACAGTATGAGTAAATCAATAAATAAATATGTATTACTTGTCATGATGCACATATGAAATGAACAGAATAAGAGAAAAGCAATAGGCAAGGGTATGTTAATAAACTATAATAAAAACAAACTAGCATTATTAAACTGTCAACTGATAAATGCAGTAGCAGCTCTATATTAATTATGAATACATGTACAGGAACAACTCTCCAGAATCGGGAAATGCCAAATTGCTCAGTGACTTGTGTCTGATTTGAGGTCGTCCCGTTCTCTCCCCTCCGTGTGTTTCACTGTTTGTTTACATGCCATTTTGTAGCGATGAGGAGCACTCGTGGTGGAAATCAAAATACAAAACGAGGCATACAGTGGTTCTGGAAAGATTGAATAAACCAATTGGTGTGCCTCAAGACACTCATGCTAAGCCACATTTGAAAAGATTGAATAACTCATTTGAGTTTAAGTTTGACGAGTTATCCGGTTACAAAACAGTACTGTATCAGTTGTGAATGAATCACTATTAGTGCCAAAAAGGTGTTCTTTTAAACGTTCCTGTTCCTTTAGGCGAAACATTTACAATGTGGAGAAACTGAATTTTCCCCAAGGTTGTTCTCTTGGCAGAAGTGTTCATAGGAAGACTACTGTACCTGGGCAGGTGTAGATGTCAGTGTCAATTTGTAAACAATTGTGCAGGGAGCAGGATTCTAGTGATTCATTCAAGCAACTTGTACATGTCGTGTTCCTGTTGATCTAGATTTAAGTGTTTACTCCTGTGCTAAGTTTGTGTCTTGTTTATTTTACACACACAAACTTGTTTTATAAAGAAACAGCCACTATTTGTTGGAAATATTTTAATATACTAATTGCAAAAGCTGTTAAAGTGCTTGGTGAATGTGGTCCCTTGTTTTCTAATGACTTTCCAGCAATCTCTGCAGTTTTTGCAACAGCCTGTGGTAGTTTCAGATTTAAGAAAGTGTGGGGTTTCTAGTGAGGATAACTTCCAAATGACACTTTACACCAGTCCTCATTAAATATTTGTAATTGTTACATTGACTAGTCACAGATCGATGGCATAGTTCCCTTTTATTCCACGCTTATTTGAGATTGCAGTTTTTTGTTTTCCTATTGCATACAGCCCTCTCCCCCAGCAGTCATACAGGTCCCATTTCTGTACAGGTAGTACAGATGTGATCTAAATGAGCTTTTATAAAACGGTTCCCAAGGTTTTTATTACGTGGCCTTAAGTTTTATTTATTTATTTATTTTTAAGTAGAATTTGTTTTACCTTTATCTGATCTTTTGACAATTCTGTGTTGCACTGTTTTTTGTGTATTTTGAATTATAAGGCGTAATCTGCTTTTCCCATGTCTTAATCATTGTGTGGTTGTTTTTTATTCCCCCCCCCCCCCAGAGTTCAATTATCCCTGGCCCTCCCTTCCTCTTTGGAGCATGTGCTGTACTGCTGGCTCTGCTTGTTGCCTTGTTTATTCCTGAACACACAAATATGGCAGTAAGAAGCAGCAACTGGAAGAAACACTTGGCCAACCACGGCCACCCGCACAGTCCGCAGGCGCCTGGAGAAGCTAAAGAACCTTTATTACAGGATACAAATGTATGACTCCTGTCATTTTATAGCCTGTTTTTAATAGTAAAAACAGAATGGGATTCACATTTCTCTTTTTATCTATTTATGGAGATATCAGACATGTACATTTCAAGTTAGTGTTAGGCATTTGAATAAATTGTACCGTTTGTAAAGCGAGATCAGTCCAAAGGCACAGTTTGCAATAGTTTTATTTATTTCACTTTTGGTTCTGGAGGAAGTTTATAGTGTTTTTGCTTTTTTTTGTTCATGAAATTCTATATTGGCATGGCTTATTGTAGGACTTGTGCCATGTAGAACTGGAATGTTACTAAACACAGTGTGTTTGTTTCAATCATTATTCTGCTTTGATGAGAAGTGGGGAAAAAAATGAGTAATAAAACAAGAAACACAAAAGCAATTCCCCAGAGAACCTTGTTATTTCCTAGAGTAAAACTGTATGCAGACCCAAGTGTAATAAAAGGATAAGTGTGGATACATTGCATAACTATATAGTATCTTGACTGTATCGATTAAAAGCCTTAATAGATTCACTTCAGCACAAAACAAATTATAATTGTTCATAAAGTCAAGTTGGGACCGCCATTAAAGTTGAAGAGTTGAATGAACTTGGTACTACAAAGTATTTATTTTTAAAGTCACACTCCAGAGGCAGACTGCTTCATTTATTTGTATATCTCTATGCGTGAGGTGGCAGCCTGGCTCTGGATAGGGTGTAATATACACGTTATTTTACATATTAAAGAATATGTGTGTAATAATCCATCCAGTGGATTTTGAGTAAAGCTATGATAGTATTATGACATGCAAAATACATTTGTTTTCTTACAATAGTGCTTTGTAATAACTTTTTTTTTTTTTTTTTTTTTGCATGGTGTTAAATGCAGTATTAAGAATTTTAATGTTGATCGTAGTAGCAAGTTTATGAACTAGGCAGTTTTAATGTTGTGCAGCTCTGCTTTTTAAACATTATAATCACATAATATTGACTTATAATGGACCTCAAACTTGTCTTCTGTAGCCTTGAAGTGTAAGATCTTTGTTTTTATAGTGGCCTTCAGTAAATATTCCGATTGTCACACATAAAAACAGATGCTAATCTACCAAATAACTGATCATATGTATGAAGATAAGACAGGTGTGAATTTGTGTGCTTGTAATATTTGAATATGATTTTGTGTATAAAGTACTGTAAGCTCAGTTTTTCATCATGTTCTGTGGTTATATTTTACTGCCTTGTTTTATTTTCAACTTTGAACAGAAGCTGTTGACAAAATCCTAAAGTTGTAAATATTAAAGGTAAAGTTCAATAAAGTGACATATTTTATTGTACTGTGAGTGACTTGTTTATGTGAATTGCTGACAGCTAGACATGTATTTCAAATTGCAAATTTTTTTTTTGTTTGCTTCTCTGACACCAACTGATCCACGAAACAAACAAAAATATAGAAACACCAGTCAGCACTGTAAAGGGTACAGATTGATTCAACATGACAAAGCCTTTAAGAAGATTGTGTAAATATTCCTCAAAAGAATCTGCAGAAAAATCTGTTGTCCAGTGGCCCAGTCATCACTTTGAGATGGTGACTCATGAAACACAGTTGGTGTCGCAGGCCTAGGACAACCTCACCTCGTCTCAGTTCACAAGGGACGAGCCTTGATGGGCCAGATGGCCTTTTCTAATTCTCAAGGTTAATACTCTTCTCACAAAGACTTTTACAATTACAACTATATAGCAACAGACTGTGCAAAAATTCATTAAAACAGTATGGTCTGCTAGCCAAAGGAACTATTATTACCCTTAAATAGTGTCAAGTTTAACCCCTCACCTATGAAAAATTCAATACTGCAATAAATTAACTACAAAATCATGCTGAATTAAACATTACTTTAATTAAACACCACCACTTAAAGCTCTGAAAGAAAATATATACATTGCAATTTTTCTATAAAACATTACTAGTTAATGCTTTTCAAACAGCACTCGTGATTGAAAACAAAACTTTACAATTTGTACACGGCAAAACAATTTTAAAAATGCATCAATGATTTAAAAAGAAGGTTGTTCAAAAGAAGTAGAGTAATAATTTGTTTTTCAAACCACAAATAAGTAAAACATTGTTTTTATCCGTTAAGGTTTTGTAAATATTTAAACTAGTTACAGTAGTAACTTTTTTTTCTTTCTTTTTAATATACATTTTGAAGTTTGATTTTTAAATCGTAGCATTTAAATTCAATTTCCACTTTTTTAAATCTTCAAGTGGTATGAATTTATGAAAAACGTGTCTGGGACTAGTTAGGTTTACTTTTTTAATCATTCTATCGGATACAGTATCTACTGTTAAATACTCTGTTGTAATTGTTTATTCATCTTCAGCAAATATCACTGGACCCCATTAACCCTTTTGTATAAAAAGAAATATTTGACATTGTCTTCTAACCTTATCTAGATGACATAAGCTTAAAACACTTAGCTGCATTTTCTTGAATGAAAGGACATACTGTTCTGAACTCGGGATGAACAGAAAATGTAAATTCATATGCAAATTCTGTACAAATCTTAGTGAAAGGCAGTTCTGGAAACTGCATGAAAATTAAAATAAAATAATGTGCAATGGTGTATTTAAAATTACCTTAGGAGTATAAAATACATGCACAGTATTAAGATACTGGAAAACAGTTTACTAGAAAAGGAAAATCCCACAATTCCTATAACCTTAGCACACCAAATTAAATTAATTTGATGAACGTCTTAAAAGCCCTAATTTTCATTTTATGTTTCCTTAGGGTTAAATAAGCACTGATGTAGTGTAAAAATTGAACATGCAAACAACTTCTGAAAAATAAATACAACATCCCAAAAAAGTATTTTGGAGGAAATGGGCTTATTGTTCAACTTTTTTACACTATGAGGTTAAAAATTGGGTCCAAATGGATACACATATTAGTTAATAACATGTACAATGTGCATATATGGGATCACTTTTTACATTAGTTTTAAAATGACTGAAGTCATTCACTATACAGTTGCTTTTTGTAAAATGTACAGTAAGTTCAGGTGGAGGTTGGAAGAACTGAGTGCAACATTTAATAATCCTGGCTATTGTCCAGGGAAGTAGGCAGATCCTGCAGAATAGGGTCCTGGTTTAGAAGATGGATGTGCAGCACCCACTTGGAGTTCTGGAAATTGGGAGCGGGCGGGGGGGGGGAGAAATACAATCAAAAATGTTTATATGAATTACAAAACTTGGAAGCACAGAGGTTCCCAACAAAACTATTGATAGATTTGGTAGCAAAATGCATACAGTACATCAGGTGTTGCAGCTGTAGTATTTTAAGACACATTTGAAGAAACAGACAACAGGGAGAGTAAAACATTTAACCAAATTTCTATAAAACAAAACAAGTCTAAAACTATGTATTAAAGACTGTATATCAATCTTTAGATTTCCACTGTACAAGGAGTCTTGCAGCAGCTCACCCTCAAGAACAATGTTCTAGTGTTTCAGACAATGCAGCCCTTGGAAGATTGTAAACAGCCCTTAACTCATTTGTCTTGTGACTCCTAGCATTTATTGTGCACATACCTTTGTTTTGTACAATTCCACGCAGAGGAATGCTGTCCTCGCGTTTTTGAAAATACTTTGATTCCAGCCCAAAAGGTTCACCACTGAAAAGAAATGCACATCACCATGAAATAGATGCAGTTTTTATTCAAAGAGAAAAATCCTTGTTATTACCAGGGATCCTAGGAATCTGTTTGCTGCACAATAACCAAATCAATGCTCTTTCATATATAATCAACATAGGCAATTTTACTTTACATTTAAGTAAACATACTTGTTGAATAAAACTGCTTCTGGTGTAGAGGGCAAGGTTGAACGAGGCGCCCTGTGACACATGTTGAAACATAGCTGCAGATTACTTCAGTATCCTGTGTGTTGTTACTACTGAACAAGCTGTTTAAAGACACTGAAAATTATAAAAATCACCCCTAGAGATTGGGTCAATGAGTCTGGCAAAAACCATCCAGATGACTAAGACTAACTTGGAGATAAACTAATGTGAATACTATTTTTTGGTTTTTATTATTACTACACAAAAGTATCTGTAATGTTTAAAGTTTGTTTATATTATTGATTGATGGCACTGGTGAGCATGTAACTTCCTTAGAATTAAAGTGTACCAATAAAAACTTCCTGTGTTAACTGTTATTCAATAATACTGTTTGGGTATCTTATAATGTTAAAACAGGGAATCAATTTTAGCCTTTTATTTTAATTTGGATTTCTATTTTTTTGGATAATTATTTTTTTATTTCGGAAAACTAGGATCCCTGGTTATTACGCATCAGAGTATGAACAGTGTTTTTAAACATTTTAACTTTAACAATTAAAAACACTAATATTTTTGGAACTCTTGTAACCAATCGTAAAATCCATCAGCCCTCAAATATAAAAAATATAATAAAAAAAAATGTAATGTGTTTAAGACTACATTTAAAAATTGCTTTAAAAATAAATTACACTGTACACAAACTCAAACAACTGTATACATGGATACCTACACAAACCACTAAATTCACATTTACAAGCACATTGTTCTACAACAAATTCTAAATACACCTCTAAAGTATACATACTTTTCTTTATTTGATAAGGCATGTGCATTTTGTGCTGTAGGAGCCCTTGGTTTTACGTCGTCAGGAGACACACTGGGTTTAGACATCAGAGGATTAAACTGGACCTGTGCAGTAAAAATAATAATAATAATTATCTGTTAACACTGGTGCAGAGAAAGGATACAAAGACCATGCCATAAACTATCAGTGCAAGTACAGGCCACCATGACTCGAGGCACAAAACTGAAGTTTTAAATGCCTCCACAAAAAAAGATTTCCAGCAGTATTTATCAAAAGCACCTATTAACTATTTGTATGATTGCTGCCAGTAAGAAAATTTATGTCTGTTTCAATAGCCATACTTAGTTCTTACAGGGAGGGATTCAATTGGTGAAAATTACTTTTATAGAATTGCACAAAAAATATGTCCAATACATTTAAATTTAGTACTGAAAATACATTACAACTGGTTAGTACAGTATATGACAAAATATGCCTGCCTTTGGTCCACAGCCCTGATTGTGGAGTGCTAAGGATGGACGGTTGCCAGTGCTAACAGCAAAGGACTGTGGGAAGAAGGAATGCTTTGAATTTAAAGTAGAGGTAACAGGATAGTTTGTCCCCGAGGCAGAATGAAGGGGTCGATTTTCAAACTGGAAAGAAGAGAGAAAGGGAGGAAAAGGAAAACGTTTAACAAAAAGAAATTTTAAAAAAGGAAAATGGCAATTCATTTTCATTCAGTAATTTTTTTTCATTACTTTCCATTTAATTAAAATTACCGTATTACTTCAATTTGGAGCTGCGGCGTTTATTTTTAGAAGAGGGCGACCTTTATTAATAATACTAAGATTTTCAAATGCTGCAATATTTTATTACATGATTTATGACATTTCTGAAATATTGCGGTTGCTTATTTTCTGTAATACGGTAGCGTTGTTGCTAACATACTTTGACTACAGTACATTTATCGGTAGTACTGTACCAGTGAATAACAGTGTGACGTAGATGTTTTTCTGCACCAAAAATTACCTCAGAATAGCAGTTTGATTTCTGTAAAAACTACAATATATCCTACTTGGTTATATCGTCTCATAGAGAGTAGGCACATTGTTTTGTACGGGATTGGGTATGGGAATTACAATTGAACTGAAAACGAAACAACAAAACCTCTTAAGAATTTCAGAATGACTGCTGTTCTGTATGTAGTTTATCTTGCATTTTCATTCAGAACTGTATTACCATAACATAAAATGTGCTTACTATGTGTGTGTACTTTAGTTTGTAATTTATGTGCTAGATTGAGGCTCCTGTCTCTTCGGGGGCGTTACACATACATAATCAGTGTTTATTTGTTTACTTTGTGTGTGTGTTTTTTTTAGTAGGGTGAGAAAAAAATACCTTCATGTTTCTTTATTGATAGCTACTTTTATTCGAGGATGGCCTCTATTATAAAGCTGATCTATGACTTCGGTGTCAATATGAGGGCGTCATTAATTCGAGGGCGGCACCAAATTGAAGTTATTCTTGGCCAGATTATAGTGTGCTGAATTAGAGGTACTGTAAAATCTAATACTGTATTAAAAAAGAAATGGGTATCAATGACAAACTACTCCATATGCTAAAATGGGAAGCAGCAGCAGCATCTCAAAACCTCCCAAATCTTTCTACTATTAGAACTGCCCAAATACGGAAGGAATGATTAATAAAAGTCAGTCTTACCACCATATTCTGATCTAAAGTTCCAGTTCTGAAACCTCCACTGGAAGAAATACCAGGTGGTGTATCAAACATTCCTAATGTTTCTTGCTTCCTCGTTACCTGGTTTTCATTAAGTTGCTTGTTAAGCCATGTGATCACTGTAAAGAATAAACAAATAATTGAGTTTTTCACAAAATAATTTGAATGCTAGGGTAAATAATCAACTCAATCAATCAATTAATTAATAAAAGCAGACCCTGTTTTATTTACCTATTCTTGGGGAAAACTTAATTCCGTGTTCCAGAGGGGCAGTTTTTAACAAAAGTTACGTGTATTTGGCCCTACCTCATATCAAGTTAATAGCTTTTTGTAGATGATTTTTTTTCTGCACGGAACTGTTCTATAATGTCTGGGTCACAAAATGCTACTTTATAAACTGGAACTACAAACCATTTTCATTAGTTTTAAGCAGCTGTTTGCTTTCCTCTAATTTTTGAACAGTAGCTTCCAGTTGCTCTTGCAGTTTTGATGCCTACAAGTGAAAAGTAAATAATCAGTTACAAGGCATTTCTTCTGTGTAAGACAAAGCAAAGAAATGGGTAAGATCCCCAGAAGTTGGCGAGTTGACTGCATATCTCACACATTGTTCCTCACCTCCTCTTTTTTCAGTCGAAGAGCCTGCTGAACATCATGCAGCTCTTTCTGTTCCTTCTTCAATTTTTCTTCTTTCTCAGATAACAGTTTTTCTTGCTGAATGGTGACTGAATTCTTAAGTTTTAGTTTGCCTCCCAGAGTCTTCACATCTCCTTGTAGTTTTTTAATAATTTCATTTGCCTGGAGCACAAAAAAATAAATAAACATTATTTATAATAATATTTATTTCAACAGTTTCAAGATCATTTCAATATAAACTGTTTCATTTAGGGGTTAGTTATGTGTGTGTTTATATTTGTACTGTTGATCTGATGGACACCACCTGTGCCTACTACAAGTTCTGCCATCAATTCAACGCTTATCTTCTTTCTATTCCTGAAGGATATTATCTTCAGGTATTGCTCATCCTTGTTAGACAGCTATTTAGGTCTTCCAGTCCAGGGTTTGTCAATTACAGATGATGTTTCTCTGTATTTGTTGATGATGCTTTGGATACCACACCTTGAAAATCCAGTGATGCAAGCCATTTCACTCAAAGTTTTTCCTTCTTTATTCTTTATTCTTAAGTCAAGGTTGAACAGTAGAAAACACTAGTGGAGGCTTTGAGTAAATTGTTGATGCTCATAATACGTTAGAGTAGAAGATTCTAAAAGGATATTCTGAAACTCCTATTTGTTTCTATTAAATACAAACTATCGAAACTAAACAACAATGAATTCCCCCTGCTTTCTTTAAAGGACTTGTTACTAGTCAATGCGCTGGCAACATAAATTGTAGCAACGTGTTGCCTGTGACGTCACCGCGGGGGATTTGACCTGTTACACGATACAACGAATAGGCAACTCGCATTCGATACAAATTGCCTTTAATCCAAGCAATAGCCAATCATATTTAAGAACTACATCACGTAGTTCTGGAATTAACAGTAAATTAACAGTTTGAAATGGCAGCCATTAAACAAAAAAGGGCCATAAGTAGGGACAGAGGGAGAATAAAGTCACGGGGATAAAAAAATAAAATAAAATAACTGTCTAATAAAGAATATTGCATCGTTGGTGCGCACAGGTTCAGCAAAGAAGCACGAGACAAGCAAATGAAATTTCAATGTGTTCCTTTTATTTGCTCTGCAACAGTGACTACTAACTAACTGTAGCATTTATAAGCGCTGAACTAAGCAGTGAAAAAAGACGCTAACAGCGGAAAGGGTAAGAGACGGCAAGCGTAACACTGGGGGTGAGAAATACACACGAGGATCACACAAAGAGGGTGTGGGGCTGACAAGAGACTGGTAGGCTAGGCTACATTAAATTAACTGCAACCGCACAGCAATTAAACAACAAGTGGAACAATAATTTCAATTAAAAAGAGGAAATTGTTCAGTGTGTTCAAAGGCTGCTTTCAGTTTACTGAATGAGCTTCAAAGCTACGATACAACCAGTTACACAGAGTTGAGAACAAGTACAATATACAGTAATACGATATATTTTATTTATTTATTGGCAGACATCATTTATCTGTGTGTGTGTGTGTGTATATATATATATATATATATATATATATATATATATATATATATATATATATATATATATATATATATATATATAAATAAAATGCCATTCTCATGTATACACATTACACAGGGATGTACAGAACGTGATTGTTTTTTTTTTCTTTTCTTTTGTCAGTCGGTTTAGCAGAGTTACAGCAGCTACATTTTTATTCCCCTATAGTAAACGACAGTTGGACCAAAGATTTTAAGTAGTTTTAAAAAAGTGTTAAAAGTAACCCTTCCAGCATTGGTTGTTATCAAAATACTACCAAATTAAAGATGTGTTGACCAACCTTCAAAAAACGCTACAAGAAGTAGTTATTTGTCCTGAGTCCAGGTAATTGCGTATTTCCTGTCCATTTTAACTATTGTTTTCACTGTAGCAGACAGAATCACGTGACACACAACAGTGCTCTGATTGGATATTGCCTGGAACCTGCTGCCTGTAGTAGGATTGCTGTCCACTTAAGCAATCGCGTTGCCAGGCAGTTGCCAGAACGTTGACAATACGTTGTCAGGGCTGTTACACTGGGCAATCCTCACAGGATTTGGTCCCAGGCGATAAAATTTGCTAGTAAATTAACACATGTAACAAGAGCTTAACACACCTTAATCAACTCCTCCGACAAAGACTGAACTGTTGCCTCTAGTTTTCCAATATGAAGTTGTCTTTTCTCTGCATTTTCTTCGATGGTCATCTGAAAATACAAAATTATATTATATATATTTACAAACCACTGCAACTTTTATTCCAAAACCGTAAAGATAATGAATGATATTACGTCCAACATTACCAATGGCTACTTTAAATATTAGCCAAAAAACTGGTGTTTTAATATTTGTAAAAAAGAAATACTTAAATACAAGGTGGCTACATCCACATAATGGGTTCAAGTCAGCCTCATAATCCATGTTATACACATGCATTATATATACATTGGAATACATGGTTTTGCATAATCTGCCCCATATTTTACACAGCTATGCATGTGAGGATTAACATACTGTATCACCCATCACATAATCTTGGGTTGATATGTATGGCTAAATCACTGCTATTCATGTACTACTCTCACATAGCCCACATCTGTTCCCTATTTGTTCCCTCAGTTATCATCTTGCAAAGATGCTCAGCTACCTTTTGTTCCTGAGTGGCATCCAATACTTCTTTTGATCTGATCAGCAGCTGATCTTTGTCTTTGATCTCTTGCTCTAGTACAGCCACTCGAGTTTGCAGCTGATTGATGTGCTTTTCCTTTTCATGGCACTCCAAATCCAGGGTGGAGTTTTCCCGGCGCAGTGACAGGACCTCTTGCTTTGCTCTGTGCGACTCCTAACAATAAGCAGTAATAAAACCTGGTAAACTATTGAAAAGGCAACAGAATATGATGACTGAAGAAGACAGAGTACTAAACGTTAAAATGAAAGATTCGGGCACTGGCTAACATTCAGAGATGAATACAATCATTGTAACAGCACAACACTCACAAGAATATAAAATATAATGAACTGCTCCTTCCAGCAACCAAGTTGTTTCATAGTTACAGGTGTTTTATTCATGTCTGCCTTTGCATTCAAAATACAGCCCTTGGTGTTTAAACTCCTGCCTACCAGCATGACCTTTCTGTGATTTATGCAGTAAAATTAGACCAAAGTTTGAGGACCCCATTAGTTCTGAGGTACTGCATCTTACTTCTAGGTAAAACAGATAATATTGGGTTACTCTTCTCTACTGAAATTATTCATTAATAGTATATATTATAAAAGAAACAAAAAACCGTAAAAAGCAAACCTAGAAATATGTATATATTTGCTTTCACAGAAAAAAAATACAGCTTTGTGGCACAGTGGGTAACGCACAAGCATATCATATCTGAAGGCCAATTCTAACATTGAAGTCTAACTTGGCTCTCAATGAACTGCTCCCTCACCCTGTGAGGGCAATGCCTCCAGGGTCTGCTTGCAGGACAATGTGGGGAACCTCACGCTGCAACTACGTGTACGTGTATCTTCACAAATAGAAAGCCTCCAACATTTAACACACAAAAAAACATCTGATTTAGCCATTTCATTCTTGTGTAAGTAATAATTTGCAAGTCCAGTTCTTTACTAACAAATACACAGTTAAAATGAAAAAACATTCGCATTATGTAAGATTTTGCAATCCTAACATGGCCAATGGAACATAACAATGCCCTTACATCTTCCAGGCCCACAAGTTTAGCCGTGTGGTCCCGGATGATTGATTCTGATTTGTATTTCCGTTCTGTCAGTTCTTTGTTGCATGCCTCCAGCTCGACTAGTCTGGTCTGTAGTTGCACTATGTTTTTCTGATGCAGACTTTCCAACTCTCGTCGCTGCTGCTCAGACTGCTGCTGATATTTTGTCTGGGCCTGTAAACAGAAGACACATTTTATTATTGCTCATATATGAAACAAACATTTAAAGGAAAAGTGATTTCTGTGATCCAGTAGGGCTTTTTTGTTTTTAAAATACAATTGTCATAATAAATTAACTAAGTAATAGGTTTGACGAGTATTAGATTTAAATCATTTTAAAATCGGGTGCCATATTACATGGAAATCCTAATTTATTGTACCTTGTATTTATTAGTTTAATATTATTAAATAGGAGTATATAAAAAGTTATATTGCTTTAGCATATCTTTATAGATTATAACAAGTAGTAGTAACTAGCTAGTTAACTGTAATACAAGTTAAAGTTGGCTTTATACATATTTTTAAGATTGTTACATTACTTCTTTGGACAGAAAGGTGAATCGCACCCCTGAACAATATCTAGCAAATATACTTTGTATTGAAAGGAAAATATATAGAATTGAGTTCGGCCCTCAAAAGAAAAGCAACATAAACAGTTTACAAGAAA
The DNA here is from genome assembly GCF_017654505.1 of Polyodon spathula. Lineage (NCBI taxonomy): Eukaryota > Metazoa > Chordata > Actinopteri > Acipenseriformes > Polyodontidae > Polyodon > Polyodon spathula. The sequence continues at coordinate 15,068,894 of NC_054547.1, forward strand.
GACAACACCATTACTGCTAGCCATGTAAGAAAGTAAAAGCCTGGAGCAGGCAAAACATATTAATAAAATCACAAACTACTTTTCATGGTAATTTACAAACTTTGATCGGCAGACACTCCTGCTATCTCTGCAATGCTCCCTACTAGTTTACATCTTAACTATGCGCTTGCATAGTGACAACACAGGTCAAGGGTTAATTTCAACTGTACCTCAAGTGCCCTTTCCCTCTCTGAAGTTAGCTCCTGAGAATGCTTGTTTGACAGGGCAGTAGTTTGGGACATCCATTCAGATCTCAATCTGTCAAGTTCTCGGCTCTTTTCTGACAGAGTCTATTCATTGATTTGCAAAAAAACACACATTTATCTAATTAAATAGGCATCATCAAAGTATACTATAAAAACACTCATCTCATCTCTTATTAGAAAGAAAACAACACATGGCGTTTAATTCTGGCCACATGGAAGATTACAATGGCCCCCCAAAAACTCACAACTTCATTGTTCGGTTTAGGCAACATAAATGCTACAGGTTTATGTTTAATTTGAGCCTCAACGAACTCAAAGTGTTTCATCATCAAGATTAAAAACAGCAGCACTGAGAGATAAAATACAAAGTAAGTGGCATCCTTCAAATGGATTTGGGATGTGTTTTGTTCAGCAGCATAGCATGTTTGCTTTAATAGTAGCTATTTTTGCATTATTGCAAAATACTATAGTTATATAGATAATATACAGTAGATTCAATATTCAACCTTTACAGAGAAACCTTTACCTGTTGTGTGTAGCTTAACTGCCTGCAGAGATCTTCCTCTGTTTTCTGAAGCTTCTGTTCCAACAACAATCTTTCATCCTATTGCCATAAACAAAAGTTATACTTAATGATCTTTCTTTAATGCAAGGCAGTGCCACTTAAAGACGCTCCAAAAATACATTACAGGAAAACGGCAATGAAAATATACTTACCTTTACACACGCTAAACAGATTGCCAAATACTTCTTTATTTCCACATCTGTGCCGTGCAGAAGTTTGAGTGAAAGGTGTGTAAGGTGTTTGAAGGCATTCGTCTCTACTATGTTTAAATGGGCAGGAGTGTGGTCTAATACTGGTGTTGATGAAAGGAAAAGCAGTAGAAATCTAATATACAAGACAAATGGAAATAACATACCATTTATATTTGTATTACATTTTTTAATAGCATATATGCAATCTTATAATACTAACATTCTCAAATATATTATGAAAAATAGATTAGAGAAATGTAATGTTTTGCAAAATTGTAGTCTAAACTTAAAAGAAATAAGTTTAAACAAAAACTTAATAAAGTGATAACAGTACAAGCAATATGAAATGTTGAAAGGCAAATTAATAATTCAAAGTACAGTTTGTTTCTAAATACATTTTGTATGTAAAAGAGCAGTGCCCCCACAAGGTCACACCTTATACTATCAGCTTTACAGCATTTCCCTTAAAACATTATCAGTATAACAAAAACAGTTTGGGGAAAGACAATTCGCTTGTACATTTTCTGTTTTGATTCTTGTGCAGTAATACAGCCTATTATTCATAATCTCCTGTTGTTGTAGGTTGTATGCATATTTAGCATAAAGTGTGATGAGTCATCTAACTCTACAACCAACAAAAAACAAGGTCTGTTTGCTGATAATGTTGAGAAAACAGAACTATGCAAGAATGTAGTCGACATGAATGACATTTTAGTGTAAAATGTTACCTGCAGTTTTAAATATTGATGATTAGGAAATGTGTAGTTTTCATTTTTTGTAATTGCATGTAAGCAAAGTAAAAAGTAATGTAAATAGTCAGAAAACAAGAAAAGTGGTCTGTCAGCTCTCAAAACTGGATTCAGTCACTCACCTTGGGTTTTCTTTGTCTTGCTCTTGGATACATTGGTGCAAAAGGTCTATGAATTTTTGTGGAAATGCTGAAAAGTCTACAAGGAGACCCTGTTGGACCTTTAAGCTATAAAAATAGAAAAAAAAAACACTAAATGACAAATACTAATTATGACGAACTTAAAACAAATCATTTTTAACAACAAATAATTAAATTTGCTTTATATAGTTTTGGAACATCACATCGTAGTTATACAGTTCACTCTTACACAATTTATCGCATTCCATATCACATAAAAGTAACAGATTGAATGCAATACTACCTGGTCATACCACATAATGTCCCCTTCTTTACTGTGGTGCTATACTGCACTGTGCATATATTGTATAGAGGACACATGTAAGACCATTGCAAAACTGTACAAAAATGCTTTAAAATACGGTTTGTATTTGGCACTATAGATTACATTTTTAAAACAGAACTGTGCAATTTTATAGTAAATTGTTTAAATGTAAAACATTACTTGCAGGCTGTCTCTTGACACTTTTATAAGAGATTCGAAAGAAACTGCAATACTTTCAGTCAAAGAGTAACACACCTTTGGAAATCATCTTCTGATATAACAAGGTTGTAAAGAAAATACGGATCTATGTCATCTGTTATCCGTACTACCAAATCCTGTAAAAAAAAAAAAAAGTTGAATGTTATCCATATTCGCCTTGCATAGATCTCAACCAAAATATATTTTAATTCAAACTGAATGCAAATTAAAAAGAATTTAGTACTGTGAAATTACATTTTGTGTTGCTCATATTATATTTTTGTACTAAATGCACAAGAAGTCAAAAGAATATATATTATATATATATATATATATATATAATTTAATTTTGACTTATAGCCGTATTATAGTACAAATATATATATATATATATATATATATATATATATATATATATATATATATATATATATATAAATAGTATATATTTAATAGCCAATTGAATGTTTACTCTGTTTTTATCCAAATTTGAAATAAAACAATTATTTGTAGGCTTAGCTCACCGCTACCACCCCTGCGCTGATTCGGGAGCTGCGAGACGAAACACACGTTGTCTTCTGTGCAAGCAGGAGACTTCGACACGGCAGTAAGTTCTTTTTCGACTCTGTGAGACATCCGGGTCGTACTCCGGGCCAGTCTCGATGTCGCAGACTCTGCTGTTGTGTCGAGACACGTCGAATGTTCGTTCGGGCATCCGCGGGCGGGTAGGGGCCCCAACGACTAGGGGTTGCTGAATGCATGGCCGAGGGGTAGGTCCATCCAGGCAATGTTCAGCCAATTGTGCAACACGTTGTGGGGGACCCTTGAGGGCAGGGTACCAGTGGTCACCTTATCGGACCTGAACTTTGGCGACTGGAGGCGTTAGGGCGCATAACTGACGCACGTGAGGTGGAGCACACTTGACCGGATGCGCCACTCGGGAGCCCCAAGAAGTCAATATTATTATTATTTTTTTTTTTTTAAATCTGAAAGCTTTCTGCTCTTTAGACTTCAGGACATCTGTTACTAAAAAGTATGCAGGCCCAACAATTGACATTCGGGATGCTTATTAATACAAACTGTCTTAATCAAAACTATTTTAGGCTTTTTTGGAATGTCTTGTGTACACCACTGCTATAAATTCAATGCCATGCATTAAACTCACTTTTTTGTGGACTGGATTTGATGTTGACTGAAGTTCAATGCTGACTCGAATATTGGCCCTCCTGCAGAAAAAATAATAAAAAAACAACAAGGTCATTCCGTGTGAACACAACCAGTCACGTCACCAGGCGTCTCAGATGTACGTGAAGCTTGGTACATAGGATTTTTATTTAAAAAATGTCTCGTTCCCTTAATTGGAACAGACTACGTCCTGACCATGCAATTCGTCCTGGCACCTCTATCATGGATATTTAAAAAAATAATTGGCTTTTTACAGCACTGTGTCGATTTTTCACAACCTCTGGATGGCGAAAATGACAACCCCCAGGCCCCGTTATGACCTGCCATATCTGGGAAACTATTTTGAGTTAAGAGTTATACAACCCCCCCCCCCCCCCCCATAATTTAGCATTATCTAACTATGTTATGAAAATTTGAGCTGTATGGTGACATTTCTGCAAAATTTGGTTGATTTGACAAAGAATAACCCAATAACAAACAAATGACATATTTACAACTGATTTTTCATGTATATGATATAGAGATATATTGTAGTTTAAAAAAGTGTGTCTTGTACCCAGTTTATTAGACTATCCGGTCATAATGCAAAGAAAGCAATATCCTTACCCTTCTATGCAGTGTATAACTTCAGTGTCAATAGATGTATGCTACATAAACACCTTCCCATTAAAACCTATACCACCTAGGTCTTATTAAAGAAATCAACTAACATCAATTGAAAATTCACACACAAGTTCAGCGTCACTTAGGTGCAAAAACTAGGCTACATACATTTTACAGTATGCATCTCTTTTGCTGATAAAAAGTCTTATAAGTGTCATCTGGTTGTTGAAACATAATTGTAGACACTAAAACTCCGGGTATGGTGAATGATTGCAACTGACAGTGGTATACACTGAACTATACTGATCTGTGCATTCCAGTGATAATATCTACAGTCTGCAGAAGCACACGGTCTCCATATTTCACTTCAACAACCAATTCAACTTGTAATACTAGACAGGTCATGACACTTACGAATAATACACGTAAAGACATAGTCTGTGTGTCTAAATGTAGATTTAGTGCAAGTGTGTGTGTGACGTTTTTAACAGAGATATTAAGTTGTCTTGTCAACTTTCATTACACGTTCTCGAATTAAACGTTTTCAAAATATATCTATGACGAACTACTAGTACATGTAGACCAGGCCCCCGAACAAGCACTGCTCAGAACGACAATGCCGATTACAGTCAGAGCTTTATCTTACCTGTCTTCACAGTCTTTACACCTGACCTGGGCCTGCAGTATCTGGGTGAAAAGGGTTTCTGTCATGGTAAGCTCATATTCTTGATATCAGGAGTGAAATATTGGTTATTTTATGGTATCCCGTTTACTTTAGTTTTGAAATTTTGTTTCTGGTTTTCTGTTTTGAGTTTGGCGCTTCTCTCCCGCGGCGGCCGTTACGGTAAAGGCGGAAACCGGAACCTGTAGTTCTTAAAAGAGAGGTCCTTAGACTTCCTGTGTTGCATAGTCACCTTGGCAACTTTACGTTTTTTATTTGTACTAAAGATTGAAACTGTATGCAACTGCACTGCACTGCAGGTATCCGCGCCAATGTCTCTCAGTGTACCAGTACAGTACTTTACAAAGCAAACGTATTTTTGCAGCCTTTTTGTGCGTGGTTTATGTCGTGTGTGTTTTATTTTCTATTTAAACTTGCATTTTATTAATTGTGGAGCACCCCGTTAGTTCCCAGAATTGTTATGCATTTTTATTTTTACTATGCGGTTACCATGACACGATTATCAGATTTCAGTTGGATTATGTGAAGACTTGAAGTGACACCAAAAGAAAATATTAACTAATTATATGTATATATATATATATATATATATATATATATATATATATATATATATATATATATATATATATATATATATATATATACACACCCCCTTTAAACTTGTCCCCTTATTAAACATGCTTGCATTTAAAGTAGTAGTCACAGTAGAAGCTATGGATGTATATAACCAGTCTGACTGCAGTGCAATACTCTGCAACATCAAAAGTGGAGAAGACATTTTCATTAAAAACGTAAGTTTGACACGCCCCCAGCAATTCTGCTACCGTTTAGTAAAATCTTTAGCGGGCTATACCATGCTGATATTATTATATGGGGGGGGGGGGAGTGTATAGTTTACTATTTGGCACTTAAAAAACAAACACATAATCTGGTTTACGTTGTTTGGAAAATGGCAGAACCCAGTGTAGATGGGCTGAATGGAACTTTAATGAGGAGATGTGGATATTTTGTGGAGCGGAAGAAGCGTTACAGCAAAATGGTTGTTGCAGAAGGGAGAACGTTCTGCGGAGAACACTCAAACAAAAATGCAGTATTTTGAAAGCTAGCTACAATACGTGGCGAGTTGAAGTTTTGTGGGAAACATTGTCACAATGCCACCACTATCACCGTTCAGGATACATACAAATAATGTACTAATCTTGGACTACCTAAACTAAAGCAGTCCCAGATTAGTGCTAATCGAGGTTTGTGAAACCAGCACTACGTTCTGCTTGTAATTTGTTGAAAAGGATAACCTTCATTTGTCACTTGTATAACTATCAAGTCTCCTAGGAGAAAAGTGATGGGGGATATGCATTAATTCTTCAACTTTATTTATATGATAAGCCAGCCAGCCTCATTGTCTCAATTATAACTAGGGCTTCTGATTTTCTGTTTTAACCAATAAAACGATAGGTTACAGATATAACCCCGGTCCCTTGAACAAGATGAACGCCAAAACAATACTTCTGGGATATGCCTGCTTGTCAGGTATTTACTGAGCATTTCATATCAAAGCTGCAGATAGGCCGCTCCGTGGAGTGACGTCTTCTGTCCCGTCCCCAGAGATAATAGTCACTGCGCGGAGACGTCAAGGGAGGTAGGAGCATCATGGTCCTCCTCAGCAATGCTGACATCCGGTTCTGTAACATCCGGAGCGACCACCGGTTCAGGCGGGGTCAGTGCCGGGACCGGTGTTGTCGGCTGAGCTGGGGCCAGGGGTTATCAAAATTAAATATGAGCTTTAACCATTCGGTGTGCACTTTGCCATTTGATGTGCTTTTTATCCAATCGATGCATGCACTTGCAGAACTGTCAATCAGTCCCATCCGCCCCGCCCATGCCCTCCCCTTCCACATGAGGGAGATCGATGGTCTTCCTTGTTACCTGTTAACCTGTTCAACCAATGAGAGGCATCGATTTTCAAACTGAAATACGGTGGCAGTCTAGTGCCGTCTATGGAAATTAAAAGGGGTCGTTGTTTTACCTTTTTTGTATGTAAGAAGCATATTAAATAACGTCATTAGGCCTTACGGGTTTATTTTACAATATTTATTTTATTTTACTTTATTAGGTTCACATGTCTGAAGCTGCTAGGCCTGACGTAGACCCAGCTACAGAACTACGCTCGACAAAAAATTATTCTAGCAAGAAATATGCTAGAAACTAATTTGGTATCCCCTGTGTTTCTCACTGTAATCACCCAATATCAATCAAACCCTTTGTGTGTGATAATGGGGGACAGGTAGGTAGACACTGGAAGTTTGACATTTCTAGGAGCCCCACTGCTTGAAATGCATGGGGATACCAAATAATACAGCCATAGACTAAGATATTGTCAGCTGTCTAATTTGGTATCCTGTGTTTCACATTGTCAATACCAATCTTGTGTGTGTACTGTATATAAAATAAATATATAAACAAACACGGTATCTGTAAACAACAGCGTTATATGTAATACATGCGTTTTAAATAACATTTACACTTCTCTAAAATAGGCTACTTTGAAATCAGCACAATTGTTTATGAACAGGTAGGTCACATAGTTAATACATTAAGCATATATTATTTAAAGATTGTTTTATCTGCGCACGTCAAAGACGTTTTTAATGGAAACAAACTAGATAATAATACACATCACAAAAAAATCATGCCTGCCTGTCGAAAAAGTTAGTAAATGATTGCAAAAGGCGGTCTCCCTTACGGAAATATCCTATAGGAGTACTATTTTTAAAAGCCTATAGGAAACCCTATAGAAAGTCCTATTGTTAATTGAGCACAAGTCCTATAGAATATCCTACTGGACTTGTGCCTATAGGAGATCCTATAGCACTGTCCTAAAGGGTCCTGAAGGATTCACCTTTAGGATGTACTATAGGTTAATCTATAGGACTGACTTCTACAATGTCCTACAGGATCCTTTACTGAATTGTCCTCTAGTGTCCTTAGGGATATTCCATATGACTAATAAGAGAACTGAGTGTTCAGCAAACTTACAAGAAGTGTAAGAAGTGTAGTTTAAAATAGTTGATAACACTTTAGTTTAGAGGTTGCAAATGACAAATGATTAATAAACAATAATAAATGATTAATACCAAATATTATATTTACAATTAAATTTATTATATTTATTTCTTGGAAAGATATACATTTTTGTTAACACAAACAAATCATTAGCAAAGGTCAATTTTCTTAATTGTTTAAGGGGTACTGTCATGGTGTGCTGTCTTCATTTTTCTTGTCAACAGTTTGGGGTCATTATTTAGTTTTGCCGTTATTGCTTTGCGTACATCTTTTTCAGTGCTTCCAATGGTCTTTGATGCATACACTACAGAAAAAACAGAACAAATTAATTAAAAAACTTAACTCACCAGATTTTTTAACTACCACTTGGCAAGACGAATGAGTGCACAACACATGTACAAGAGGTATCACTGTATAATTAGAGGGTATGTAAACTTTTGACATAACTATACATGCACCATACTTGGGGTCAAATGCAAATGCATTTGCAATTAAATGCAATGCCAAACTATTTACATTTGACTTGGTATTTGTATATTTTGACATACAATTTTAGACTTGAAATATCTAACTCTTTTGTCTGGCTTCACAGACCCTGATCAGCACTAATCTTGGACTTCCTTACCTGAGTTAACATTAGGTAGTCCAAGATAAGTGCTAACTGGGGCCTGTGCAACCAGCCATTTAAGAGCAAAAAATAATTGAAAAGTTGATTAGATAAATTATTAGTTCAATTATGTAATTCAGAGTTCAGTTGGACCATAAACCAGCAGACACCGTGGGTCCCCTGGACCTGGATTGGGAAACACTGTTTTATGTAACTTGCTTCCTATATTGGTCCATACCTGGTAATTATTATTAATAACATGATTCCTGTGTTTATATTGTAATTGAATAAACTGTATTTGTATGTCACCTTGGACAAAGGCCTCTGCCAAATTAATGTTAATACAATTAATAATCAATTAATATATGTGTAACGGGGAGATCTGTACTGACTCTGCTGGCGTGTTCATAGTGCTGCAGGAAGAGGGCAGCAGTCGTCCAACACCCGTCTGGTGGTCACGGCAGTGACACGGGGAGGTGGGAGAGAGGGTGTGTGGCTTTCCCTCTCTCTGAGTGGCCAAGAGGCGGGTCTTGGGGGAATTGTTAGCCCTATAAAATAACACTCTGCTATTCCCTCATGTCAGCCCTTTTCTATGTGCTGTGTGTACAGAAGCGCTGTTCCGGGACTAAGAACTGCCGGGAGAAAACAACCCGGGAGGAACGAGAGAGTCTTGAAACCAAAGCGAGATATAGTGGTAGCGGGGAAACATTGGGCACAACCCCAAAGTACTGTGTCTAGTAGGCTGAGGGAGCGGGGAGTGTAGGACGGTGACCCGGGTCGTGCTGGTAGCGACAACCGGGGTAAAGCTGCGAAGTGCAGCACCTTTTGTTTGTAGTTTTATTAGTGTTTTATTTTCCCTTTTTCTTACGCCTTTTGTTATCATTATTATTTGAGCACCTGTGAGTGCGCCCGCAGCTGACTTGATTACCAGGATTGGTATTTCCGTGGTCCTGACTATCAACAATGATATGACAACAGCGCCCTCTGAGGGCTAAAACAAATCACTGACCAAAGAGTCGGGAAAGAAATAAAACTGGGCACCTGTGTGGTGTTTCAATTACACCTGTCTGTCTCCCGTGTGTCAGTGAATCACCCACCACCCTTCCACACGTGGTGTCAGAATATGTTACATAGAAAAGTATTTGAAATGCATTTTGACCCCATGTCTGACATACACACATATGTTTCTTACTAACAATGGCATGCACAATCTCGGGATCCAGTGCTTCTTTGGCTTGTATGCCTTGATGAGCATTCAATTTGGATCCAGTCAGATTTTTTAGACAGATCATCAACAGTGTAACACATTGTCAGCTTTTTTTTTCTGTACCCACGCTTTTTCAGTCAGCTGTACCATCTAAAATAATAATAAAAACATGAATAATAAAGTTAATTCTTTGCATATCCCAATTTCAAAATTATACAGAACATTAATGTTGTAAAACAGATCAGTGGTTTTAACAACCTTGATTAGCAATAATACTGGACTACTTAATGTTAATTTAAGATAGTCTAATACTAGTGTTAATCAGTGTAGGCGAAACCACCCATATTATGACATATAAAAAATATTTGTGACATATAACATGACATATAATGGTTTAAATATGAAATGACAAGGAGAGAACAAAAGAATACATTGCACATTACAGGTACATTTGTTTCAATGCTTTTTTAGGATCCCCAGTAAAGCTAGCTTGATAGTAAGGCATATCAAAGTCACATTGATGTAAAACCGACATTTGTTTCCCTGTGACAAAACTCTTTAAATATTTTGCACATCAAACTGCACATTGGCCTGGACCAAATCAAAACTTGGACCCATCTGCTAATCACAAATTACGAACCGAATATTAAATCGCAGATTCCCTCTGGGGTAGAAGGAGTAACCTTCTGACAAACAAGGTGGTCCAGGACATAGTTTGATTATGCTATGTGGAATTTTAATTTTCTTAAAAAGTCTAAATTGAATATGTATTTCTACAAACATGACTACTGCTAGTCCTACAACAACAACAAAAATGCAATTCAAAACAGTAAACTATTCTTTCTTAAAATTGCTCCTCCTCATTTTGGTGTTCCTTGGCTGCTTGATGATTGTTTGAATTCCCAATTTCAACTTGTGGTATCTTTTGTGTGGCAGTGGAGGAAATGTACTGTTTCAGGGACTCCACTTGATCTATATAGTCTGGAAGTTCTAAAAACACAAACATATTTCGATTGCCTGTAACTTTGAATTGACTCTGCTTTATTTTTCATTTCATCAAAGATGTCTTTTTTATGTTATAATACTAGTTTGAAACAAGCTAAACAATATTAAGATCAACAAACCTTTAAGACGCCCGATCACTTTCCTTAAGTTATCATTTTCTTGTTTTAGCCTTTTATTTTGTTTTTGTAAAACTGCATTAGGAATGTTCAATTCTTCTTTTGATGTTTCTCTAAGATCTTCATCTGTGGAAGAGTCTTGTTTGTCTGTGTCAGGAATCTAGAGGAAATGAAAAACATTGTTATGATATAAGACCCAACAGTATGATTCTTACTATGTATACATGTATATCCATGTAGCATTGTAAACTGACATTGTACTGCTTGTACTCAAGCTGTTGTTTATAGTAGTTACATGAAATAACATATATATCCTGCGGGAGTGACAAAGGATAAATAAAGGATACATATATTTATATAAATGCTGATATTTACTTTTATATTATTCTGTTATTTTATATTTACTTTATTTTGCAGCGTAAGTTTGACCATGAACCATTGTATCCAGATGCACCCCTCACTGAAGATAAAAGTGATTTACTTATTATGGCTTTTGCACTGAAACGTTGGCTAAATGGGGAGGCTTATAATGACCTTTTGGAACTCATGTCATGCTACATGAAAGACTTTCCAAAAAAGTCTCTACAAAATACATAAAAAATTCAAATGTACAAAATTGGATTCTATGACTGCACTTTCTGTCAAGCATATATTTGCAGAGATAATGATAATCCTGATTCCTGTGGTGAATGTGGTGAAAGGTTGAGCTCTGATATAAGACTCGAACCAACAACATTCTTCTGTCATGTCTTTAGTTTGGTCCTGGAAAACCTAGAATGGATACATATTTTAGTGTTTTTGTAAAATAATTAGAAGATCCACATGTAAAAAGCATAACAATAACAATTCCACAAGTAGGTCAGAAAACAATAAGAATTCCTACTTTGATTTGTTCTGCTGATTCTGTAGCAGGACCAGCTCTAAGACATACAATACAGTTTAATGGAAGGTTTGGATGTGATTTCTGTCTCAATCCAGGAGAGCATCTTTCCAAGGGAAGAGGATTTGCTAGAGTGTACCCAGCATTAGAAAATGATACCCCAATGAGAACACATGAGCAGAATAAATCAGATGCAATTTCTCAGACATCTTTTCTCAGATAGATCATTTTAAGTGTATGATTTCTTTATATAAAAAATTTACATATTTGTATATAATAATTTGTTATATTTATGTAATATTTTGCAGGATAATAAATTATTTCCATATTCATTATGACTGTTGCTTTCTTTTTTTTTTAATATTAAGGCTTACTTTTAGTTATATGCAGGCAACAAGTGTGCTATTTTACTACTATGCGATTTTATAGTGCTGTTTTACTATATATATATATATATATATATATATATATATATATATATATATATATATATATATATATATATATATATATATATATATACACATATACACACACCACAGTGCCTTGCAAAAGTATTCAGACCCCTGACCAATTCTCTCATATTACCGAATTACAAATGGTACATTGAAATTTCGTTCTGTTTGATATTTTATTTTAAAACACTGAAACTCAGATTGCACGTGGCTATATATGGTGATATATATATATAGTATCATCGCTAGAGCCAATTGCGTAATGTGGTGTACGCCACCCCTGAACCCGCACTTGGACCTCTCGAGCGTGATTTCGTATCGCGGCCTATACAGAAACAGTCTTACACTAATCAGTGGATCGTCAGATAACATGTAACAATACCTTCCAAGGTTATTTCGCCGAGGATGGAGCACAAGGAGGTGAAGTGAGTTGCACAGGGAAATAAAACTAAGAGATGGACATTTCAAATGTAGTCTTGCAATTGTGGACCATTGAATCGTGCAAATGAGTGTGGGTGGCTCATACCTCATACCGTTGCGTGAGAAACATCAAATGTGGTTACTTTTTACTATTAAAGGTTAACTTAAAGCAGTGGTTACTTTTTACTATTAAAGGTTGACTTCCCATTACTCATGATGAGAAACTGAATCTGCAGGTTGAGAAACATCCTGATCAAGGCGGTTTAAATTGACGGGAGCTGTTCCGTCACTGCTCATTCAATTTGCTTACAACGTTGATTGAGGGCAAATTGTAATGTGTGCAGTCATTTTCACATTGTTCAGTTCTTATGGTTTACCTTCAAGAAAAAATAAATAAATAAATAAATAAATAAATAAAATAATCATAGCTCACGTGTTCTAGTATAATTTTCCATAGTAAAAGCTGCAAATACCACAACAAAAAAATTGCAGTTCAGCTTTTATGTCTTCGGCTACAGGCTCGGGATAATTGTTTATGTGCCATAGCCTTTACAAACCTTAAAACCTTTTTTTTTTTTTTTTTTTTTTTTTTTTTAACTGATAGTAGAGCAGACTTTGAGAAATGCTAAATCGTTTAAATGTTTAAGATGAGGAAAATGTTCCGAGCATATGCGAGTCAGACTAGGCAAACGGAAACCACCGTACGTGTGAAAATCCACAAAGAAAACTCATTTAGCTCCAGTCTATTGTCGCTATTGACCTTCAGAAAGCTTGAGTGACACTGACCTTTTTTAATAGCTTACTAAATGTCCTGGGTCAGTTCTTTAATTACCAACGTGAGGAGCTGATTGTTATTAAACATTTAGAAAAGAGCATCTCTGATGTGAGTTAAAAGTAAAAGTGATTGACAGCCAGCTGTGCAATAATAATAATAATGAGAAGCCTTTTTTCACTCCATTGGTGACGGAGGTCTGGAAGTATGTTAGTGACGTCACTAGAACGCTAGCAGGAGCTCTCCCTTTCTAATCTGAAAAACAAGTGGTACAACACTGGCTAATGTAGTCTGACCTACGCGATAAACGGTCTGGAGAGTACAAATAACCTGCAATTATAGAACGGGGGACGTTTCTTGTTATTTAAACAGAAAGTGGTAAGTAATGATCATGTATTAAATAAACGTTCCCATTCTTTACTGAAGATTTACTAGTTTTAAGTTTTTGCCATTTAAATATGCAGACCTTCATAAATATTGGGGTTTTTTGTGTGTGTGTGTATGGAGTAGTATGGTGAGGGGGGTTCCGATTCAGATGACAACTTCTAGCGCAGACAAACGAATTCATAATGTGACAGTATTTTGTATGATTGCAACTGCTACAGATACACGGGCGACAACAAACTGAATGAAACCTGTGCGTGTATTACTGTACCATACTGTCACCAATTATTTCTATACCTGCCAGGTTGCTCCGACAAGGAACATGCAATGGAAATGGAAAAACAAAGGAAAGCTGGCAGCTGTGATGCAGTGACGTCCATGTGCAGTCCAGCAGGCACTGGGGCAAAACCGAGAGACCCGCAGAAACTCTACACAGCAACCCTTGCGAAAAGGGAGAGCCACAGGAAACGGGACAAGGACACTCGGACTGTCAAATCGAGGGAGCTCAGCGGCCAGAGCATCTTCGCGTTTAATCCCAAAAGCATCGCAGCAAATAAGTCTTTATACAAAAACCCCGTGGATAACTGCTGCCAGCCGCAACCTGAGAAAACGTTTTCAGCAGAAGAGGCGCGGCAGGTGATGAAAGCAGTTGCAGAGGAGCGACTGAGGAATGCAGAGTACGATGGAAACGCGTGTTCAGCGCTGGCACGGGAGCTCGCAGACTGTGTTAAACACACGGTGAAGGAGCTGCTGTTTTTCGAGAGATATAAAATAATCTGTTTCGTGGTTTTGGGACCGGTCAAGCAGTCGGACTTGTGCTGTTGTAGTCGGAGCGTGTGGTGTCCGTCTGTAGACACATACGCAGAATACTGTTTCAAAAACCACTCGCTTTTTGCCCTCTGCGTTCTGTACGCCGTATATTCTGAATAAATAACTTAATCTTCAAATGCTGCAATTTGTTTCAATGTTTAAACGATAAATTAAAAGACAAAAAATCAATTTACGAAAAACAACTATGTGAGGCAAACACACGGGACCAACATAAACAAAAACAAAACACGCACACAAGTCTGGATAACACTTTATTTTAAACACTACATATTAGGCATTTATGATGTACTTACTTGCGACTAATTAGCAGATAATACATCGTGTATAACCTCCTACTAAGGGTCTGTTACTTATTATGCTTGTACTGGACATTAATAAAGGATTTGCGTGCCTTCTACTGGTGAAGACTGTTCTTGGCATATTAGGTCCTACTAGCTGCTTGTATAATACCATGGTAATAAAGCAGCAAAACAAAAATAGTCTAATAGGATTTAAATAGTCTAATGAGAAAAAAAATAAGGAACGTGACATATCTTTCACATGCTAAAACTTTACTGAAACTTTTCCATTTTAAGATTACAAAAAGAACCTGTTAAAATGTTGAATTACCATCTAGGTACTTACATGATCTTCCCATTTCTGTTTCATGGTTCAGAATAGTGCCTTTTAACTGTACTATAAACCCACCGTCCCCTGTAAGACCATACATATAGATCCCACCAATCCTGAACCACATAAACAGTAAAGACACCAGCTTTGATCATCCTTTGTGATTGAAAACATATAAAAAAGACAAAGCAACTGCTCATAACTGTACAGTAACCATGACTGTAGCACCATCAGTATATCACCTGCACATAATGTGAACACTCAGAGAAGGCTGGCACATGTCAGGTCATAGTCAGTTAGAATATTTTTAGTGGAACCGTGTGTTTGTACACTACAGACTGTATTAATACAAGTGGAATAGCAGAGGGCAGAAACATAGTATACATTATAATCTGGTAACAGTTTATCCATTGTAACAAAAAGACGAGAATTGTTTCTGAGAGTTCTGGTGGCTTTCATTTCAGATCCATGAGCACAGAGGCTGGATTCTCTAAGTAGGACTTGCATAAATTAGAGAAACGGGACATTGTGGCTCTGTCAATAATCCTGTGATCAGCTGACCAGCTGACATTCATGATGTGAGCTTTTACGACTTCACCTTTAGCATTGAATCTGGGCAGGGCCTGGAAATGGACACAAACAACATGTTGGTTTCTAGTTTGGTAAGACTTTTCCTTTTCTTAATCCAAAACTGGAGCAAATTGGTATGAAGATCTTGATAATGTGTTCACGCCAAGTGAAATAGAATCATTTTTTTGTGAACGGTATTGCATTACAAAACAAGTAGCCAACTATTTTTATTAACCTTGTAGTGTTGTGTGTTGAACCTCCATCTTTTGAGCTAACATGAACCTTGCCAGCATGACCAGGACGCTTGGTTTCCATTTCTCACAAGGTTTATGATCTCATGCTAGTTCAGCTTTCCGCAGTTTTGTTCCAGTACGCTGCGGACAGCTCTTTTAATTATTGATGGAGAGTCACTGGATGGAATTTTACAGAGCGTATTACAGACTCCCCGTGGGGTATTTAATAAACTCTCCAATAAGAGTTCTTTGTTAGGCTGTGATTGCAGGTAGAAGTTTCCACTTGTGGCCCAGGTCTCTGCTCCCCTGCTGAGCTCAAACTTTTGAATGCAGGCTTCAAGACCAGCTGGCGATTCAACAACTTAATCCCCTCTTCAAAGAATACAGAGGGGCATTGCTAAAACAGACTTGTTTCCTGAATCTTCATGGATGCATTTGCCCGTTCATCCTGTCCTCCTAAAACAAACAAAAATGGGACAGTTACCCTTATGTTATTCACGCCACTGTAATTAATGAGATTTATGAGGCTGTTATATTTCATTTGTTTTTACTTCATGCAACGGTTTTGAGAATAAGTTAATTTGCCATTTAGTTTGTTAGCGGTTGATTTTATTGGTCTACTTCATTCAGTGCACTTTCTGCACCAATCTACAATGTGTTCAAATACAGCTGAAGAGAGGGAAGTAATCAGACGTTTTATTTAAACATTTTATATGTAGACATTTGCAAAAATAACTGTATTTTGATGTTTTCTCTTTAGAATGTCTTTGGATTTCTTTCAATTTGCTGCGCAGTATTTAGCTGCTTCCCAGGAGGTTAGCTCATAAAAAAATAAATAATTGAACGACAAAGGGGTTTTGTTTTTAAAAAATGATGCAGAACAAGCTCACACTTGGTTGGTCTGTGCTTCGAGAGTCCAGCCTGATGAGTGGAAAGGGAGAGATAATCGTGGGCAATTAAAGTGGAGGGTGCTCCACACAGATAAGAGCTAGGTGAGAGCACGGGGCGGGAGGCGGGGTCTCTGCTCTGCTTCTCTCCCCACTTGACATGCAGAGCACTCTGTTCCAAAGACTGCATTCTTAAAGCTGGCATGTGTTTCAGCAATGTGCTGCGATACTATAGTTTAGGTTGTGTAGGGTGAACATGAGACTCATCGCACAGTTTTCATTTATCTTTGGAGTTTTGCATATAGGTCTCTTTTTATTAACACGTGAAATTAACAAACAGCAAGGTCGTCCGTACGTTCAAGGCAAATGCTCCAGGGATGTCCATGCTTCCAAAAGGCATCTACATATGAAACCTAATCCGAACCATAAACCACAATCTTACCCCAAACCTTTAATTCTAACCTTAATCACTACCCAATTTGAAAGCTGCTACTCAGTCCCCCTGCAGGACAAAATATTATTCCCTGTACAAATGATGTGTAAATATTATTCCCTGTACAACTAATCCCTGTGCATTTAGTAATCAATAACCAGTGGCAGCAGCAAAAATGTTACTCTTAAAAGCCATAAGAAAAACCCATACTATGTTTCTGTTATTATTCAAGTGCCAGCATAACTGGAGATACAATTCCAATACGCATCATTTGTATTATTAATCATGGAAATGTGGTTCACTGCATTAGGGTACGCTAACCATCTTTGGCAAGACACATCATAGATACTATAACAGTGTAAGATAATGGCTGGAGATACCATAACACAGCATTCCAGTAAATTAAATTTTTTTCTTATTGTCTCATTTTACAGACCCTGATTAGCCCTAACATGGGACAACCTTAACCAAGGTAACATTAGGTAGTCCAAGACCAGTGCTAATCACGGTCTGTTAAAGCAGCCACAAGGCCTTGTTTCTCAGATATTTGTTGCTTTGGTAAGTTCATTGCATGCAGATGTCATCTCGTGGACTTGCAAAACAAACGCAGGCGTGACAAACTCCATATTAAACATTTCAGATTCTAGTTATCGCTGAGCTAAATACCCTGACAATAAAACGATCATTAACTGTAGAATGACCCACAGGAGGAAGCCAAGGAAAGAACAGAAGATCTACAATGGACTTACAAAACACACACAAAGAATTAAGTGTATTTAAAAAAAAAAAAAGTTAGCTCTTTTCTTGTTTTACTAATCATCCACAACTATTAAAACTATTAAACATTGAATTTATTATATTTATTTTAGTATTTCTTGTACTGCTGAACATCCTATGACTGACTGTGTAAAAAAAAAATAATAATAAAAATAAACATGACAAAAATGGGCAACAATGACTTAACCAGCCAATAAAGCACCAATGTGCTCTTTTACAGCACACAATGACGAAGGTCTTACCTGAAATGCCTTCATTGCAGTATGTGATTCTTACCTTTCACAGCCTCCGTTTCTATATCCGCGAGAGGCTTGTCCACAACAGCCCTATCATCTACATTGTAATATAGTTTGCTGATGACACCGTCGTAGCGGCTGGTGATGGTAACAGATGCTTTGTCACTCTGAACTTCACAAATGCTGTCGAACTGAGAGACTGTGTCTTTCACATACCTGGGTGTAGCAAGAGGAATGGAGAGTATTACAGGCCAAGGTATTCAACTTGGTGCTGGGAAGAATATTCAAACAAATACACATCAGAAATAATTAATTCATTTTTACCATAACATAAATGACTGGATACTGTGCAACGGAAACCAATGCATGAGGCTTGATAACTAACATTCTACTGTGGAGAAGTATTTATCAGCTCGTTGGATGGGGAGCAAGGTTTACTTCACTCCTAAGAGATGTATTTACTATAACATAGTGCTAATTGCACGTTAAGGTTATTCAAAACTAAATAATACTTTAATTGTGCTAAAGTATTTCCCTAGATAACATACTTAAAAACAATGAAACCTGAATTAACCAGCAATTACCAAAGAAAGAAAAAACTCGATCAAATTGTTCAAAACTAATTAGACTCACGCCATTATTTATGGTTATAGCCCCACCTAGTGGTTAAAATACTGTACAATCCAAAGCCAAACTGCACAATTCCTTTATGGAATCCCTAACCAGTGTCTTTATACAGGTTTAAAAAAAAAAAAAAAAGGAATGACATTTTTTTAGTTTAAAAACCAAAACGTGTACATGGACACAAAATGTTTTATTACATTTGTAGAAAAAATATTATATTTCACTTTTTGTTCCACTACAGTCCCATGGGTTACTTTATTTATTTTTAAACATGTTTTAACTTACCATTCCTTCATAGTTACCTCTGTATTCCCTTCTCCATTATCTGACGGCTTAAAGTGAAGAACCTGTCCGGCAGCAACTGCAAGCAGTAGAGTTAAACTTTTTGAATTTTGACTAGAACTTTAATCTTTATCCAAAATATGCAGGTCAAACATAGGTCTAAGCCTTAGTGTTATACATAGTAATAAGTGCACAAAAACAGCCTTGTTTATTTCATATTCAATATATCTTCCAAATCTTTTCCATATGCAACCCTATGCTGTACAAAGTGTTATACACAAATTCATGATACAAACACCTCCAATATATTATAGCTTTAAATGTAATAGTAAAGTTGAAATGTTCAGGAGGTTGTACAGACAGTAAAGCCTCTAGCAAAACGTTTTTGGGAAAAGGAAAGATTGCCAGATTAATCAAAACAGTCATTTCAAATGGAAAACCGCATGGCAGGGGTGTTTCTGAAAAACCTTCTCTGATGGCCGATCTTTAAAGAGGGTTTATTTAGGATATATTCACATCTAATAAACCGACCTCTACTGCAGGATCTATACTGGGGTGCACAAATCTGCAAATGAAAAAAAATACCTATACAGTCTTCAAAACTGGATGAGAAATTGAAGTGCAAATAATAGGTACATGATGCAAGTCTATGTTAACAAACACCATATTTAAATGTACTTTGTGCACATGTACAATATGGAGATAATGCAGATGCACATGATGATTATTATTTTTTTTTTTTTTTATGTCAAACTCTGCTTGACATAACCGATATCTAATTTGCAGGGTTAAATACTACAATATAAAACTTTAACTACTTTAATAGTGACGGTTTCTTTAGAAAACACATTGCAATGTTGGTGTTCTTCTGGAGCAGAAGGGATATCTTTAACTGCATGTGTCTACAGGTTTAATCTGGTGAAAAACTGAATTCCAGTTGCTTCAGTATTCAATTCGTTAACTATGCACATTGCTACGTTAGCATGGCAAACACAGTAATGATCTATGCAGAAATAATATAACATTATACAGAATACACAGAATAGGCTATTAAACAGTTAAAAATATATATATATTCGAGTCGTGTATTTTTTCTACACTCATTTTAGCGGCATACTTCCTATAACCATGTGTATCTACCTGGTTTGATTAATACAATTCTGCCAACCAGTATTTTGCAATGGCTGAGTTATGCAAAGGAAGTGTATAAAATTGACCAAAACTTTAGCACTTTGTACACACAGTATGAGGTGCCTGGTGCAATCCAAGAAGCATTTATCAAGCCTACATGTACATAAGATTACCATTTATAAACTTGGTGCAATGAAGTATTCACAACAAAACAAATCAGCTGTAGGAATAATGTCCAGTCACACCAGTCACCTGTCTTCTTGAGCATATATTCTATTTATTCTCTTACATTGCAATGCATGAGATTTTTTGAATATTTGATTTAGTACAGTAACATACCTGTCTTTTTTTACACAGGTAGGACTGACTCTACTTAACATTTGCAGCTAGTGTTAGTCAGTTGAGTAACTCGGTCTGTATGTACATTATTTACCTCATGCATTTGACATTTTATGACTATGCGTGGTGTCTTTGGCACGACTTCCCCCTGTGTCCCTCACGATCATGCAACACTCCCTTTCTAATTGAAACTTACCAAGCGTTGGATAAACCTGACTGAACACCACAGTACAGTCACTACCGCCATCTTAAACTGGAACTGACAACTCTTACTCAAAGATCAATCACAAAGCGATGGGCAGAAAAACGCAACAGCCTTTTTGTATAGTACTGTATCTGTGGAAGAGGGTTCAGTGCACAGAATAGTTAGTGAAACGCCTTTATCTCTGTCCTTTTCTTGCTACAAGATTCCATGCACACACGTTTATGTAAAACTAGACACATATTATGTGGCAGATACATCTTTGGCGAAAATGCCAGCCATTGATGCTGATCTGGTAACCTACACACCTAACTTTAGAGTAAGTGCAGATGGCAGGACATTGGTTATATTGTTACAATAAAGGGTACTGTTATTGTCTTCAACCTGCACGACCAGTTGAAAAACATCACTACCCGCTAAACATCTTTGTCCAGTGTTGGTCATTACTAGAATTTCCAACATGGATGGTACCCCTGGTATTTTATTCTGTAATACCAGTATACAAATGTTTCATCTCCTTGTTGCAAGTCAGTGGCAAGAGCAGTGTTACCAACTTAGCGGTTTTGTCGCTAGATCCAGAGACTACACTAACAAGTAACTACGATGTGATAGGTGTTACAGAAACCTGATTATCCGAGAGTGATGGAGATGAATATAATATTAGTGGGTATACACTGTATAGGAAAGACAGGCAGGACAGAAGAGGTGGAGGGGTAGCGCTATACATCTAAAATAGTCTTGAAGCCCAGGTGTTAAATCTGGAAGAAAGAAATAGCACAGAATCAATATGGGCCATTATAATGGACAAAAAATCAAAGGGCATAATAATAAGGGCATGGTATAGACCGCCAAATTCAGGCACAGAGCAAAATAACCTGTTATACAATGACATTAGAAATGTGTGCAGCAAAGGAGAAGCCATATTAATAGAGGATTAACCATCATTTAAAATGGGAAAACCCATGGTGGAAGTAACAAATTACTGCTTCATAATGCAATTTGTCAAGGCACTGACTAGAGGGGAGGCATGCCTTGATTTAGTCTTTTCAAATAACAAAGACAGAATAACTAAAACAGTGGTCAGAGGACCATTGGCAAACTCAGACCACAACATGGTCTCATATGAAGTGCTTTTTAAAACCCCAAAAGTAATGACTAAAGCTAAGGTTTAGACTTTTAGGAAGACAAACTATGAAGGAATGAAACAGAGACTAACAGAAGTAGACTGGAGTAAACTAGAGACAACATCCACAGAAAAAGGATGGCTTTTTTTAAATGTAGTATCAAAGACACAAAACAATTACATCCCAAAAGTAGACAAATCTAAATCTAAAACAAAATGGATAAAATGGTTAAATAGATCAATTAAAAAAATATTCAGAGAAAAAAAGGCACTTTACAGAGCATTTAAAAGGGACCAGGAACAAAGTACACAGAAAGAGCACACGGAACTGCAAAACATAAGTCAAAAAGGAAGTTAGAAAGGCCAAGAGAGAGATAGAAATGAACATTGCTAAGGGGGCTAAAACCAATTCCAAAAAAGTTTTTTTTCCAATAGTATAACAGCAAGAGAACATTCAAAGAGGAGGTAAAATGTCTAAGAGATACAAATGGCAAAATCATAGATGAAGAGAAAAATAACAAATATATGAAATGATTACTTTTCACAAGTTTTTTCAAAGGAGGATACGGGCAACATGCCCCAGATGTCATCCTGTTTTAAATAACTTTAGCATAACTGAGGCAGAAGTGTTAAAGGGACTAGGAGCTCTTAAATTAAACAAATCCCCTGGGCCGGATGAGATCTTCCCAATAGTACTCAAAGAAATAAAAGAAGTTATTTACAAACTGCTAACCAAGATCATGCAACAGTCTCTTGAGACCGGGGTTGTACCGACAGACTGGAGAATTGCAAACGTAATACCGATCCACAAAAAGGGAGACACAACACAACCAGGCAACTACAGACCAATAAGCCAGACTTCTATTATACCAGTATGTAAACTTATGGAAACTATAATAAGATCCAAAATGGAAAATTACCTGTATGGTAAGAGTATCCTGGGAAACAGTCAGCATGGTTTTAGGTAAGGATATTTCTGAAAGGATATTTCTGCTCTAGAAAGTGCAAAGAAGAGAGACCAGAATTATTCTGGGTTTAAAAGGCATGTCATATGCAGACAGGCTTAAAGAATTGAATCTATTCAGTCTTGAACAAAGAAGACTATGCAGTGATCTGATTCAAGCATTCAAAATTCTAAAAGGTATTGACAATGTCGACCCAAGGGGCTTTTTTGACCTGAAAAAAAAAAAAAGGACCGGGGGTCACAAATGGAGATTATATAAAGGGGCAATCATAACAGAAAATAGGAGGCACTTTACAAAGAGAATTGTGAGGGTCTGGAACCAACTCCCCTGTAATGTTGTTGAAGCTGACCCCCTGCATTTGGTTGGTATATGACAGAAAGGAAGACGCTGAAGAGGTGGAGTCAATTTGTCTAACATTTTTGTAATTAACAGCAGCTATGCTTTCTTTTAAATCTATTAACAGGACTAAGAAAATAAAAACCAATATATCGTTTTTGTTAATATAAATCGTGTAAGGTGTTTCTACATTCTTAACTTCCATTGTAGTTTCGCGTTTATCGGACACTCGTTAACATTCATTTCATTTACAGACCCTAAAGGTAGCTTTAGTTGTAGGAAGGTACCAGATTTCCAGCGTGAACAAAAAACGCAGGACAGCTATTACATCACATTCCAAATTAGATCTATTACCATTTCCCTACGGGTCCAGAGGCGGACTGACTATACCATGCCCCTATTATTATGCACTTTGCACGGGAGAACTCAGCCTGTACTTTTCCATCCAGCGAGGTTACCCCCGGTTAAGCTTGGGCTCTTCCACATTTCAGTGTTCCGATCCCCATACTGAGGCACCATTATCTGTCTCACAGATTAACACAGGTGGAGAAAGTTTGCGTCCATGTTTGTAAAACCCTTTGGGGATATAATAAAAAGGAACCAGATTTCAGTCTAAATTGTGGAAGAACTGAACGTTGTTATGATAGTCTGCAGCTTTAAGGGAAAACAACAGTACAGTTCACGTGAACACGGGAGATTCCCTGGTTGTTATGTGAACTTGTGACTGGCAACGCAACACAATCTCTGCTTATGTTGCAAAGCTGTACTGTACTGCTAACACTGCTCAAACACTTTGTGTAGGAGCCGGAACACGTTCTGCTCCAGTGCGCATGTCTCGTTGTATTAATATGGCGCAGTCCATTTATCTACCCCTGATGCAGATGCGAGTAGCTGTCTACTGCGAACAAAAGTGAATAACTTGTACAAGAACATAAAACTACACAACGAAGTAAGGGGAAGTTCCAACTTTTTTTTATATCAATTCGAGGGAAAGAACGAAGCCGTGGAAGAAAGAGGCCCAAACAATAAATCTGTGTGCAAGCACGGCGGCATTGTTTCATTGATTCTGCAGCCGGTGATTAACGCTTGCCTGACTCATTCACAGAGTGAGTGACAACAATATACTTCAGTGTCTTAGCTCATCACAGCAAAATATTCCTGAACTGATTTTAGAAAAATCATTTAAAGTTCGTTGGACGTTTTTTTTTTTTTTTTTTTCCCCGAAAATGGCCGCAACAACGTTTGAAATGGATGGAAGCATAATGGAGGGGGTAAGTATTGCACATTCAATATATATATATATATATATATATATATATATATATATATATATATATATATATATATATAAAATGTGTCCGTTTTGTTAATTTCAATTTACGGTTTGTAAAATAATCTCTTGATAACCATTGCTTGTTCAGGGAGGGCAGATCCTTCGTGTGTCGGCAGCACTGTGTTGCATCCAAGGCGCATCTATCAGAATCAACAATATAAGGGCTGGAAGGAGTACCCCAGGTTTGAGGTAACTATGCGCATTTGTACCAGTATTTCATAAATCATTTGATAATATATAATTGTCTAAGTACGGGTAGTAATGTTTATAGCTGTACAATATCCGGATAACAACATCATTCGTATACCAAGGTTGGAAGGACTGTACTTCTGTTTGCCTAAAAGGAAAAACCGCAGGGCGCTGCGACTGAGACGAGAAAGAAGAAAGGCCAACTTTTTAAAATGTAGATTTACCTGCTGTTCTACCCTCTGTATTCACAGTCTTTGCAACCGCAGCGGGCTGAAAGTTTGTTTGTCAAGTTCAGAGACAAAAACGTGTATGATTTTTTTTTTTGTACAATCTAGCCTGTACTCCATTCATTTATTCATTGATTTTTCCGCCCCATCTGGTCCTTTGTTAACTCCCACGCACATGGCATGTTGAAAACATAACCCATTAACCCATTTTCACCCCCCCCCCCCCCCCCCCCTTATATTTATATAAGTAAAACATGTTTGCAGTTCTAATATACTAACAGAAATGTCGATCACAAGGTTATATTGTGTATTTGCCTTTTTAAGCTGCAGAGCACACAAACCCAAATATTTTCCTAAACATTTTTTTTCTTTGTAAATATGTTTATTTTTTTAATCTCCAAGTCAAACTTCAACAACACGATAAAGATTGTGCCGTAAAATCTGACTTGGTGTTTAGTGATCGTTTTTTATAGGCTAATCATATAAATGTAACATTTGTAAGTTCTTACTAGTTTTCGAATTAGTTGACACTGTGTGCTGTAATTAGTTTACCTCACGCTGTGTTGAGGTAAATGGATTGGATTGATTTTGTTTTAGGCCTCAACATCTCTCAGGGCTTGAGTTGGTCCGAGATCTGTGCGCTGGTCAGCTTCAAGGGGGAGAAGTGGGGTCCACCGAAATAACCTTAACAACTGGTAAAGTCAAGGGAGGAGACTACACAGCAGACACCAAAACTGCAGGGTAAGGCTCACCTGCCATAAAAAAATGCAAATATTACATGAAAGTAACAATAATACAAGTCGACAATACAATCTCAAATACCTTGCACGCTTAAGCACACATACATGTGGTATGACAGACTGATGCTGTCAGTGCATAAGGATCCATGTTTTATAAAAATGATCATCAAAAAACTGTCACCGGACAAGTGTCACTAGTTTAAAAGCAATGACAGATGCCCTAGAAGACCACAACTGATTGGTCGGAAGCAAATGGCCAGTGATGGGAGGAGGATAATGGCTGCAGAGAACACTTGAAAGGCACAACGTGACACTGAATGTGAGAAGGTGTGCTATCGACATGGACAGTGTACAGCAAGTTACTTAATTAACTCGGTGTTAATTATCAACACCTTAGCTTGTCTCGTTTACATCTGTTTACATCGCATTGCAACAGAGTTCTTTAATTCAGTTCTCCCCACATAAGGACAACTGATGCAGAGCCGTTACTGTTTGTTATACATTTCTCTCTTATATGGCAACCAAGCAGGGGTAAAATGTATTTATTGTGAATTGAATACTACTACTTCCTTACATAATTAAAATGAATACATAGCTACTTGCACTCTACCAAATAGTTAAGAAAAATGAATGTGTGATTTAAAGTTGATATGAATACATACCCCCCACCCCAAACCAAGTTATACCAAAATAGATCACCATAAATAATGTATTGTCTTATTTCACATCAGGACCATGAGATCTATTGTATTGTGATCTGCGTATGGTGATAGGTATTGCATACTTGTTTTGATCTGTCAATCCATTTGGCTAACAACGCTTAGTTTGACATGAGGATGCTGTGCTGCCCAAATGTTTTGTTCGTTTTTTTTTTTTTTTTTTTTGGAATTAATACACTTTTGCTTTATTACATGAATGCTGGATAAAGGGCCTTGTTGTTGTAGGTTCTAATAGATGATGAAACACTTTTCCTTTATCAGTAGTGGTCGTATTATTTGTCATTTCTAATGTTTAAAACATGTTGTAAATAAATAACAAAGCAAATCTTGGTGGCTAACTACTGTAAGATGTTTATTTATTAAATGAATACACCAATAACAAGTTACATGACTTGTGGTTTGCATTGTGAAAACAACCAAAACCACTTCTGTTGCCTAGGTCTCCCACAGAAGCCTGTTTTATTTAAACTGTGGTGCTGTCGGGTTCAGTTCATCAAAGATAATTTCAGCTGTGTGGACTTGGAACACATTTGACATGAACAGAATATTAGTCTTGCACAGTGTGTGTGTGTGAGTGCGTGCGTGCGTGCGCACACTTCTCACCAGGGCTGAAATTGATATTTCATGTATGCAAAGTTAAGAACATTCTTAATATTAAACATTTATAAATGTAAGTTGTGTTTTGTTTTTTGTTTTCTTAGGAGTGTAGTTCTGCTGATGCAAGTGTCCTTGCCGTGTGTGCTGTTTGCAGACTCTCCTTCTGTGCTCTGTTTGAAAGGAGGAACCAATGCAGAGATGGCACCCCAGATAGATTACACTTTAACGGTAAGGGTTTTAAAGGCTCCCTGCAGAACTGGAGACTTGGAACTCCGGTATTATGAATGTCGTAACCACTTCTTGGGAGTGTATCTTGCATTTGTTATTGTTCTATATGTAAATAATATGATTAGGAAGCTGCTAGTGTTTTGCGGTACCTCATTTAGTGGACAGTATCATGATATTTGATACTATCACGATACTTTGGATTTTATGTCCATTACATGTTGAATGGTTGCCAAATTCCTTTTTTTGCAAGTGCATAGGAGGCTAATATAGTTAATAATGCTACAGCATGGTAGAATGCATGCTGTTTAAATATCCCTGCAAGTTCCAGTGTATTCAAAGCTCATTGCCACCAACTATAAAATTCAAATAAAGCTGGTAAGAAAGAGCAACAAGTAGTGTAAAAGACACAGTTTACTTTATTTACTTTATTATGTCTCGATTCTTATATAACAAAATAACACAAATACTTTCCTTGAAGCAGACTCTTTATAACTAGGCCAGATGTTTTACATACAAGGGTATCTTAGAAGTGCCCTAAAAATGTGAGCAAGGAATGAAAAAATGAAACACTGTTGTGGAAGTTGATTTACACGATTACTTCAAGAGGCTCTTGCTTGGATCAATAGACCAAATGAGTAATATGGGCCAAATGGACCTCCTCTTGCTTGTAATATTTCTTATGTTCTTAGTCACATACAACATAACACCTCCATAAATCTATACTGTTCTGAACTTTTAGAAAGTAACTATTGATTCATGTATACTGTAAAACATTTTATTTTAAACAAACACAGTAATGTTACATTAGGGAATAGACACAAAGGTTTTATTCATTTTACAATTTTATAGTCTGCTGGATATATTGAAAATCACCACTTCCAAATAATTTAATAAAATAAGTTCAGTGGAGATATATATATATATATATCTGCTTTTCTAAAAACGTTGCTAACATACGCAATTCAATAGTGAAAAATTCAAATTTAAGCATTATGTTTAATGCTACATTTCTGTAACAAACTAGCTCCTAATGTAGATGCCTTCCTCTTGTGTGCTTTTAGAACAGAATTCTGTTGTAAGCATATTAAAGCCAAATGTCTTGGTCAAAACAACACCCCAGTGCACCTTAAATAAGAACAAAAGACATTTAACTAGCGAGAGCAGGCCATTCGGCCCATCATGCTTGTTTGGTTGTTAAAAATCTTGCAAAGAAAGTAAATTAGACAAAAGACAACCAGTCTGGCTACTATAATAAACTGTAAGTGTATTGCTTTCATGCTGAACCTGTAGACGTCTGCATTGGCAGATTTTTGCAGTGTGCCTCGGAAGCTTTATAGGTCCTGTGCTGGTGAAGCGTCATGTTGATTCAGTTAGGGAAACTGATATGCTGGCAGTGATGTCTGTATTCATTATGGTCTTTCCACCACTCGTGCATGCAATTCAAAACAGTCGATTTTCACAGCTGTCACATTACACTCACAAAATACAGATTAACACAAATTTGCTAACATTTTTGACATGCGGTACAGTTTTAGTGACATGTCGGCAAATTATATTTTTGCATCTTCTAGCAAATGCACTGTAATGACAAAATAATCAATCAACAAACTTCCTTTTGATCAGCTTCTAGCGCATTCTTGTTTTATGTGTTATCTTTGCTGTGGATTTTTAGCAGTAATATGCACTGGGATTCACTTAAACTAAAAGAACGGGAGAAAGTACAGTCAAAGTGAACTTCTGCAAAGAGATCGGGGTGACTATCTGAAAGACTTCAATACATTGGTGCCATTTTCTCCTTTTTGTTTTTCACTTCAACACTTTCGACATGTTGACTGTCTGCCTTCAGCCAGATTGCTGAAATACAAAATAGTTCCACATCAGGCTTCTCTCCGGTATTCGTTGTTACAGCTGCAGTAACTATGTTTTCCCAGAACGCTAAGCACATAAGCTTAGTTCATATTGTTTTTTAAAGCACACACTTGGAGTTTTCTTTGAAAAACTAAAAAAACAAACAAACACAATTCATCTGTTTTTAATTTACCTCTGTTAGGTATTGTGGGATTTTGGTATCATGACATACCATAGGTATCGATATAGCACGGAACACTAGAACCATCTTATTTTTGTTTCGGGTAACACAAAAAGAAACTGGACAAACATTTGACAGGAACTTCATGTGTTTGTGTTGCTGTAAAAATTGAGCTACCAGCTGACTGATCATCATCACTATAGCTTTTCTGCTGCTAACAATAAACTAAAAACCCCTTGTTCTGTGCTGCACTTACAAATCTTGGGTTTAGGAATATGTAAAGTACATGTAGCACAGGAAGTGAATACAGACTACAGTAGATGTAGCATTTAATATTAGAGATGCTGTTTTGATCAGTGGTTTATTTGGTATTTATTTATTTTCATGATTATGCAGAGCTGTAGGATGTTTTAGATTCTTACCTGGTAGTTATACTGTTTCATTCAAGAAATGTGCAGGTAATGTAGCATACTGTGCCGCATGTTGTGGGAGGTGCACCTGTTTAAATCAATGGCTTTCCCTTTGCCTCAGGTGTTCAAGCCAATGGTGGAAAGATTTGGTGTACATTTTGACTGTGATTTGAAGATGAGGTAAGTGTTAATGCTATTATGACAGCTATAGACGTGTGCTTTAACATTTTCAAGGAAAATGTCTATTCTAATGATGTCCTGAACTTGCAGTAAAAGAAAACCTATGAAGCCATCATTGAATTCCTCTCTGGAAAAAAATATAAGTAGTAGAGGCCAGGGACTGTTACCGCAGGTATATGATTGGTGCAGCTATGCTAGCTAGAGAAGCTATATAATCTGAACTGACACTAGACTGTACAGTACTGACACTGCAGAAGGCCTCCCAGCAGAATTAGGATGTGATCCCTGCTTTCATATTTGTTTTATCACAGAGGTTACTATCCCAAGGGAGGTGGAGAAATTATTGTGAAAACAAACCCAGTGAAAGAGCTTACTCCCGTTACCCTAACGGAGCGTGGCACCATCACTAAGATCTATGGAAGAGCATTTGTTGCAGGGGTACTGCCTCACAAGGTAAGCAGTCAGGGTTGCGCTGGGCACACACGTGACACTGATATCATGATGAACAGGCTGGGCTTTCTCTGGGTTATTGCACTACTAGGCTTATTCTTGGTTCAGTGCTTGGAGTGAGTATTTTGGTCACAAACAGTTTGGCATTGGGTATCTAGAACTGAATGGGCATGGACACTGAAGGGCTCCCTCAACCCCTAAGAAGGTGGTCCATCCAAACAAGGACAGGATTAAAAACACATTGTGTTGCCTTTGCTCTATGAGTACATGACTTCAATCTTTTTGTAAACACCAATATTCACAGTAACTTAGTGACTAGGATATGGTGTGTGATTGAGGCGGCGGTGTATACAGACCGTTCATGATGAAACTTGCTAAGGACGTTCTTTAACACAAGCTGACTATCAGAATCTAGAGGTATATGTAGGCTGTGTGTCTTATGTAATTACATATCACTGGAGAAGTGTTGAGAAACCTGATGGGGACTGTGGAAGGGGTGTGGGTAATTCACTGACTAGGAGACAGACAGGTGTACTTGAAAACACCACACAGGTGCCCAGTTTTATTTTAGATTGGTTCTTGTTTTTCTCCGGCAGAGGGCACTGTTGACCGTGGGCTGCCTATCAACGATGATAGACAGCACCACGGAAATACCACAGCTGGTACACAAACAGCAAATGCACTCGCAGGTGCTCAAAGAAATAATAATGAAAACAGAAGGCAAAAAGAACAAGGGAAAACAAAACAGTAACAAAACTACAAATAAAAGGTGCTGCACTCGGCAGCGTTATCCCGGTCGCCGCTACCCGCACGACCCGGATCACCGTCCTACTCTATCGGCTATCTAGTCTGCTCTTTCGCAATACGCCGGGGTCTGCCCAAGGATTCCCCGCTCTCTCTCTCTGTGAATCTTTATTTCTCTCCCGGCTGATTCCCGGTCCCAAATCAAAGCTTCCGCACTCTTAGCGCGTCTCAGCCATTCAGAGAGGGGGAAAGTCCACACATCCACTTTCCCACCTCCCCGTGTCACTGCCATGACTCACAGGCAGTTGTTGGGCGACTGCAGCCCGTGAACACGCCAGCAGAGTCAGCACAGATCTCTCCCTGTTACAGGGACATTCTTTATCCCATTTAAAATGTACATGTTTGCATGTGTGTACAACAGTCAAGGGTTGTTTTTTTTTTTTTTTTTTTTTTTTAGTTTTTAATGATATGCTACTGATTTGCTCTATTTATCCCTGACTTGAGCTTCATATCACTGGCCGCTGTCAACAAGTGTATTTGCTTTATAAGCAGTGGTTCACACAACTTTTATCATTAGGTTCTCGCTTGAGTACCAACGAAAATGGTTTGGTACTCACCAAAATTAGGGGTCGTTATCCCAGTCGCTGTCTAGCGCCACCTCCTCCTCCAACAGTTCAAACAACTGGGATGTCAAGGAACAGGGGTGCAAATTTGGAGCTAGATTTTAGCGCAGGGTACCTCGAATAGCACGTGCGGGATTAAATTCTAATGACAATAGACTCTCTCGTTTATTTATTTTTTTATTATTCGTTAGCAACCATAGATGATAGTTACTCATTGGGTCTACTCAAATGATCCACCCACACTACTCCACATGCACAGTAGAGAAAGTTTGTGTCATGTGAGAAGTTGTGAGGGGGGGCTTGATTAGGGTGGCATTTTATAATTTAGCACCAGTCCGCTCTCTGATGCTAAACTTTCAAAAAGTTTAGCACCAATTTTCAAAAAACGGTTTGCACCACTGTCAAGGATGCCGGGTTTAGGATCAAAGGTTTCAGTGGACATCTTGCACACAGTATGCATCAGGACAGAAAGGCGTGAGGCTGATAGGCGGGGTTTATTTTTTAAAATGTTGGCATGTGGAAAACCACGCTCGCAAGCAGCACTGGTAATGGCACTGTCAAATACAACCACACTAGTTTATGAATGTTTAAGTAGGAGTCTGGTTTGCTGGATATTACAATTTAACAAATTGTCACAAGTTATTTTTTATTTCAATAGCTACCATCAAATTCCAGCCCTGGGGATTCAAAAGCAAAAAAAAAAAAATCACTCCATTAGTGTTGTTGAATATGTTAGCTTGACAGCACAGTGGTATTTATAGAAGCATATAACTGAGGGGGGGGACGGGACGGGACATTATTTTAAGTAAAATGCTTAAGTAAGTATTTATTTTATAAACTCACTTTGAAATATAATGGTTCTCAAACATTGACACCTCCGTTTTGCGCTCAGTTTGCGTCGGCGAGCTTTCACACAGCCTCTCCCCGTAACTACATCCCTCTTCTCTGAATGGACAGCTAAATTGAGATCCCCCGCTATCATTGGTTGTTTGAAGTGTCCATTAAAAGAAAATGATTATGAACTGATTTCACCGATCGCTGTCCTTTTATTTATTTTTTATATAAAAACTTGAAGCAGCCAATGATAGCGCTAGCAGAGATGGACTTTTTAGTGAATTGCAACCCTCCGGCCTTAAGTGAAATATGGGGACTGGTGTTTAATTCTGGTCAGCGATAATAAGCTCAGTTACCTGGAGATCGTTGACAGATCCCAGAGACCTAGAGACTCAATAGAAACTCTGGAGTTTCAGCAGGTAGGGGTCACAGGAAGATAATGCTTGACCTTGCAGGTGTGAGCACCCTTGCTGCCTACATGAAAAATGCTTTCCTATTAATTGTACTGACTATATGCATTTGCATATGTCCATATGTGGAGTTCATTGATTTGTTTTTCTTACCCACCTGCCTAAAATATGTTTAGATGCTGGGAACCCATGCTGTCTAAATGAGTCCTCGTTGTTCTTTTTAATTGTTTAGCTTGCAAAAGACATGTCGGCAGCAGCTGTTCGATACATCAGGAAAGAGATCAAAGACCTTTACATTAATATCCAGGCTGTAAGGGAGAAGAAAGACGAGTCTTTTGGGAATGGGAATGGAATCATGTGAGTTGTAAATCCTGATGTTTTAATAATCGTAGAGTCCAGACCCACAATAACCTATAGTGGCAGTGCAGCTCTGAAATCATGGCCTTCACATTTTCTTGAGTCTCCAGGCTGGATGAAATTCCATAGGCTGCTTTTGCATGTTTGCTCTGCTGATCATACTGGGGATTTCCCTCTAGCTGTAGAAAAATAAAAACAGTGATTCCAAAGTCTTTAACAACCATTTTCTTCACTCCTGCTGGCACGATTTAACATCACTTTTCATCTGTTTAACTGCTTGTTTACTATTTAATATTTAGGCTAAATGTATTTTAAATGTGTTTTTTTTTATATCTTTTTTTTAAATTTTTTTAAATAAATACTAAGGTGTCACTTTAGAAAAGTTTAGAACTTCTGCTTTAAATGAGTGACCAAAGTGAGGCTGGGAGTTGGAGTGTGGTCAGGCCATTGAAATGACCTTCAGCACAGGGAATTATTGGGTACAAGGTGGAAGCAGTTTATGTTTTATAAGGTACTGCTTGGTACTTGGAAGGTTAAAGAAAAAAATTGAAAAAAAGCTACGAGAAAAAAGATACTGTGCATCAAACATAAAGGCCAGTCGTGTTGTTCATACTGAAACTCGCGCTAGATCTGCTCAATTAAGGGGTATTATTTTTTAAATGATCAGGAGACTGCCATTTGAGCAAATAAGTCCCTGTTTGGGATACTTACTTACTCCTGCTATGATAAGTGCAGTCTGTTCAGAGCACATTAATCAGGAGAATGGTTGCACACATTCCTTGCACCTGGTAAGTTAAATAATACATCAGTTAAATAATTGTATAATTCTGTAAGAGGTAAGACAACATTGCCTTGTTTATGCCTTTGATAAATCTGAGATTCATTTCCAGAGGGGCAGACGGTGCTAAATTCTGTGGAATAACTGTCTGGTAAAAGACCATCTTCCTTACTTCGTGGGGTGACGGAACGATTCAATGGGTGCTTTCTGATCCGTTTGTCCAAGTGCAGCTCACAGGAAACCATATACCATAAAGACAGGATTCATTTGTGTTTGAAGTAAACTATTAGTAGCCACTACGCTGCAGAGCTCTTTATGCCTTTGTGGTTCCGTGCCTCACCTCCAAACATGAGATATAAAATGATTTAATTTCCTATTTAGCTGTTTCAAAAATAGTCTAAGTAACTAGAATATATTTCTCTCTCCCCACCCCCATTCTAGCCTCATTGCTGAGTCTTCCACAGGCTGTGTTTTTGCTGCTTCTGCACTAGGGAAAAAGGGTGAGTTCTAAGCAGTTTATAGTCCAGTTTTGTATCCTTTCTTGTTTCAGATTTGCAGTAATCTGATTGTGAAGTATTAAAAGTAAAAAGTGTGCTTGAACCTGAATGCAAGGCTGAAAGCTGAACTAAAGCAGATGGGCAGATAAGAGTGGAAACCAGTTAGGGGTAGAACATTTATTTAACACCTTACCACACCTTTTAGGATTTCTCCAGATAGTTAACATTACTGTTATGCAATGCTGTTCAGAAATAAGGAAGTGCAACAGGTTAGTGCCTAAAGATGTATTGGGTTTGAACTAAATATTTTGCTTGTAGAGGGTAGTATTGTGTCATATATATGTGTGTGTGTGTGTGTAAAATAAATATATATATATATATATATATATATATATATATATATATATATATATATATATATATATATAATATATATGTGTGTGTGTGTGTGTATATATATATATATATATATATATATATATATATATATATATATATATATATATATATATATAAATAAATAAATAAATAAATACAGTGCTTATAGAAAGTCTACACCCCCCTTGAACTTTTTTCACATTTTGTTGTGTCAGTGCCTCAGAGTTTCATGCATTTAAATGAGGATTTTTTTCCACTTATCTACAGACCATATTCCACACTGTTAAGGGGAAAAAAAGTTTTTATTGAGGAAAAAAATTATATATTAAAAATACAAAACTGAAAGATCATAATTGGATAAGTCACTCCCCTGAGTTAATACATGGTGGAAGCACCTTTGGGAGCAATTGCAGCTGGAGTCTGTTGGGATAGTTGGGAACTTTAGATTTGGCAATATTTGACCATTCTTCTTTACAAAACTGTTTAAGCTCTGTCAAGTTCCTTGAGGAGCATTGATGGATAGCAATCTTCAAGTCATGCCACAAATTTTTGACTGGATTTAGGTCGGGGCTCTGACTGGGCCACTCAAGGACATTTACCTTTTTGTTCCTTAGCCACTCCAGTGTAGCTTTGGCTGTGTGCTTTGGGTCGTTATCATGCTGAAAGGTGAACCTACAGGAACTGCTGAATTTATCCCGAAATCATGTGAATCACTACAGTTTAACACAGGTGCAGGCGACTTAACCTGGTGTGTGATTTTGAAGGCGATTGGTTACCCCTGAGCTAATTTAGGATTGCTATTACAAGGGGGGTGGACACTTATCCAACCAAGCTATTTCAGTTTTTATTTTTAATTCATTTTCTACAAATTTTCTAGAATATTTTTTTCACTTGGAAGTTGTGGGGTAGGATGTATAGATAAATGGAAAAAAAATACTATTTTAATTCCAGGCTATAAGGCAACAAACGGTGAAAAATTTGAAAGGGGGTGTAGACTTTCTGTAGGCACCGTGTGTGTGTATATATAATATATAATTTTTTTTTTTGTTTGTGTATATGCTGTATATGTGTGATAGAGAGAGAGAGAGACACTTTTTTTTTCTTTTTTAAATTCCACTTATCAGCTACCAGACTCCTATTCTGTGTCTCAGTATTGGTTTTTACTTGTTTTTTTAAAATAAAGTACAAGACAATAATTGCGTCTTTTCATCTCAGGTGTCTATGCTGATAAGGTTGGGTGCGAAGCAGCCGAGATGCTACTGAGGAATACAAGACACAACGGTTGTGTAGATGAATACATGCAGGACCAAGTAAGAGATCTTGTGAATTCACAACCATGCTACTGCTGTGTTGTAAATCATTGCTTCAGCTGTTCTGGACATTGGGGCTTTGAAAAGTTACATTTTCAGAATGCGTTATGTATTACAGCAATACCAAAAATCAGTGTCCAGATTAATCTTCCCAAAACCACTTGTGTACCTAGAAGGGTGTGCACAATAGGATATTATTTTGTCTCATCATTTGACATCATCATATGTTTCCACACTATTTATTAATCACTTAAACTATCTGGATGGATAAATTGTATCTTCAGATTATTTGGATGGGTTTTGACATTATATCATTTTATTGCTTTGTTTGCATGTACAATATCTTAATGCTATGTAATATTGTGATTATTTATTTTTTCTTCTAATAGATGATTATCTTCATGGCATTGGCAAATGGCACATCAAGAATAAGAACAGGTCCTCTAACACTCCACACCCAGACTGCTATTCACGTTGCAGAACAGTTAACAAAGGTGAGTGTGTGGAGGAGCGTGAGGCTGAGGATTCCTTTCTCTGGCATTTGAATTGCAATCGGGATCAATCCAGAGGAAAATGTATATAGTAGACCCTGATAGAGATGTGATTCCACCATTTGAAATGACTTTTGTATAACATTGAGGTTTGCCATACTGTGTCATTATTGTTGCTATACAAAATATAGAATAGGGTGCTGTGTAAGATGCAAGTTGATTTTTCACCCAGTCAGAGTGGTCAGAAATATATAATATCAGCTAAAATATAGTCCTTGACCCTTGTGTTTTTTCACATACTTCTTAAAGTCACAAATGCAATAAGCTTGCGTGCACTGCTGAATCTTGGCTTCCATTGTCTGAATCCATAAATAGCCCTATTTTAATCTACATGGTGTCAGTTTTTAGCTCTGCAGCTGTTTGGATTTATAGCGTTTTTGATGAATTCTGATTCCATGTCCCATTATCACTGCTGTACTACAATGTTCAGTCCACTGGGCGAACCCGAAATAAGGTCATTGTTGAATGTGGCTTGATTATCGTTCAAATTGGAGGGTGGAGTTGTCACAAACGTTAGCAAAAAGTTTGCAGTGAAAGAAAATGGTTTTCTTTCTGCATGTTGTATTGGTGCTCATAAGTTGTCCTTTTTCCTTTTTTTATTTTTAGGCTAAATTTACAGTTACCAAGGCAGAAGATCAGGACTCTAATGATGACACCCACATAATTGAGTGCCAAGGAATTGGGATGACCAATGCAAGTTTGTAGATGATTTCTAGAATACTGCAATAATACTTTGAGTTGTGACAAAGCTTTCTTCCAATGTCCATTTGGAAATGGACTAAAGTAGACATTTAGGTTGTTTTAAAAAAATATAAATAAAATAAATGTAATTAAAGGATATTGCAGATAGTAGAGCCTCATTTCCTGCCATGTCTGCTTTCATGAAATGGAAATGGAAGTGCAAGCAGCTGCAGTTGTATAGTAAACCTGTTTTTGTTCACTGATCTTTTCCACACGCATCAACACGAAACAGTGGAGTGCTGTGTGTATGTTGCTCAGGTGTTCACCTTACAATAAAATTATGCTTTGAATCGTGTTCATTGTATGCAGGTTTTAATTACAGCACCTCCTTAAGACAAGCATACAGGTGTGAGCAGTCAAATACAGCTGCCCACTTGTGCAACTACACAAATTATTCAACAACAGTATAACTGGGCACATTCATCTGAGGACAGTCCTGCTAAATTATGTATAGTTTTGTCTTTTTTGAGGTGACCTGGGTATGGTGTAGGGCAAGGCTGCTATAAATAAGCTTATCAACAGTACAGACAGAGGAACCGTAAATAATCCAATTTATTATTTATTGCCGTGTACGCCTGTGCATTCACCTTGAAGGAAATCCTACAAACAGTTATCCTGTGTTCAGTCTTTTTTTGTAGCAAATCATTATTATTATTATTATTATTATTTTTATTATTATTATTTTTTTTTTTTTTTTAAGAAAACCTTTATTTCCCAAAGCTTTTGTCAAAATGATTTGTCTAGTATTCATTGCAGAAGTCCTGCGCTACAGAGATTTTGTCTGCTAATTTTCAATGTGGTAAACCTTTAATCCATTTGAATAAAAGATCCCAGGAATCCAGGTCACCCCCCCCCTGCTGTTGGAAATTGCATCCGGAGTCTGGCAATGCTGCAGTTGCATTAGGAAAGCATTTAACAATCTTTACTACCCCTCTTATTGTATTATTCATACCATAATCCATGCTGTTAAGTCTTCTTACTTACCGAATGTGTCTTTATAAAACTGACTGTAGCAGTCTGACAAAGAGGAAATACAGGACAAACAATCAAGTAGCCCCTATTTAACTGATTTCAGTCAAATACATTTGTTTTACAGAAATACACCCTCCCATATTTTCTTCTGCACAGATATTTAGAGAAACAAGTTTAAAATTAAATTAATCTGAGTGGTTAAAATATTACCTATTTGGGTAAAAATATTCTGGCAATAATTAAGGTGTTTTAACACTTGGATAACATTTTGAACTAAAAACAATTAAATATTTAGTCTGAACATTTACCATTGTCACAAAATATGCAGGTGAAACATGTTGGCCTTAGTGTTTACATAGTACTTAGTTTACACAAAGCCAATTCATGTCATATTCAGTAGTTCACTGTCTTTTCCATTTACTAGTAAAAACTACACATGCAGTAGACATAGTCGCAGTAATGGTTTAAATACTGATGGAGGGATTCTTGTGATAGCTTAAACAGCTTCCTTTGTAAACAAAAAGGTATTGGATGTTTTGATTAAGGAAGAGACAGCGTTTTTGTTTATAGTCCTAATGTGCTCATCTTGATTTCCAGTAGCTTCCATACACGCTTCAAGTTAACTGAGGCCTTGTGCATTTCGTGAAACTTTTTACAAACTTTTTCAAACCTCTATTTTACCTGATAGTTTTTCTCCTACTTTCTTGGTGCTTAGTACTCTGATTAGGTGCTGCTTTTCAGCCTTATATACTTTTCCAGTAAACGGTTTCTAAAAGAAAATACTCTGAAGAATAACAGAATACTGGTTGTGTTATTTGTATTCAGTTGGATTTGACAACAACCACTAGACACCCAGCCATCTCTTCATCTCTTTGTACCTTGAGGAGGATTCATATCTCAGAGAAGAGCTCACCAAATTGCAATGAAACTTGGCACAGACATGCTATACTATAAATCCTTGGGGTTTTTTTTTTTTTTTTTTTTACAGACTCTAGTTTTGAATGGATTTATTGTATCTTTCCTATACCACTGTAGCGGCCTGCTGTTTTGAATCAAGTTCTATTTCCTAGACTTGTCTGCAGTGTTGAAAGAGTTCATGCTATGTTACAATAAGAAATACCTGTACCCTCATATTAGTATCTACAAAAAAGAACTGGTAGCTAAGAATGTTAGATAAACGGGATATATCTGCAGTATGCCTTCCTCTTGCTAGTTTTCTCTGAAGTTTTACTTTTGCCATTGAGTTTCAAAATCATACACAATTTACTTGGAAATAATTACATAAAATGCAGAAATATATTTTTAATTTCAGTAGCTAGACCTGGGGAGTGTTTGATCACCTAATCAACAGGAGTGCATATATAGTGCAATACTACTGCATTCTTATAATCCAATTAGATCCATCATAAGATGCAAACATATCTGAATGTCATAATACAGATCACAATGGAGGCAATGAGCTCCATTCACTACCCTCCCCCTCCCTTCGAAACCCTGACCTATATCTATCTGCTAATCTGTGGGACTGCTTACTAAAGAAAATTAGGAGTCACAAATGGAGAGATGTAAAATGTAATGCTGGGTTTGTCTAGTGTGTCTCGGCATGCCATACAATCCTGCGCAAAACCCCAGGCAAAATATACTCTGAGGTTATCTGTGTAAGGCAGTGTTAAAAAATACTGTTTACAGTAAACAATAGTTTGATTCCATAATATACAAATATTGACTGGAGTTGATACTGTTGCCCAGAGAGAATGTGAGAGAGTGGACAATTATAATGCGGTCACCTTTTCAACCCAAGGGGAGCAGCTCTTCAGGTGAAAACTGTTGTCAATATCGGTTTCTTATTTTCAAAAGCCACTATTGACTGATGGAGAATAGACCATTTTTTTTGGAAAAAACTCAAACTCTTTTTGGTGACCTTGTATTAGCCAAGTGGGAGTTTCACCTGCAGGGTTTAATAATTAAAGATACAAACGTTTTGTTCCAGTCTCCTGGCGACGAAGGTGGGAACAGCGTGTAGTCTTCCCCTGTTGCAGGGGACTGGTGCGGCTCTCCCTCACTTGCAGGGGACAGATGCGGCTCTCCCTCACT
Organism: Polyodon spathula; assembly: GCF_017654505.1. Lineage (NCBI taxonomy): Eukaryota > Metazoa > Chordata > Actinopteri > Acipenseriformes > Polyodontidae > Polyodon > Polyodon spathula. Next base: position 15,109,637 of record NC_054547.1, read on the forward strand.
TGCAGGGGACTGGTGCAGCTCTCCCTTTAGTCCTGGAAAAGTGGTGTCTGTGTTGATGCTGTGCTGTGCAGGGAAGATATTGCTCGGGGTAGTGCTGGCTCCGTGGCGCCAGCTCCTGGTTCTCTTCCCTGCGTGGTAGGGATGGAGGCAGAGGCAGCTCCTGCTCCTCTCCTCGTGAGGGTGGTGGTGAAACCAGCAGGTATTCTTTCTCTGCTGGTGGTGGAGGAACCAGCAGGCATTCTCCCTCTGCTGGTGGTGGTGGGAATGACATGTAGTCCTCCCACAGTGGTGGAGGTGGAACCATCAGGCACTTTTCCTCCGCTGTTCTCATCCTGGGCTGTGGACCTGGGGGCTCCACTTCCTTGGGCTGCAGTCGTTTGGAATCCTGCCCCTCAGGCATTCTCCCGCTGCTGATGGAGACGGCAACGATGGCTCCTCTCCTTTTGACCCTGGAGACGGCAGTGATGGATCCTTTCCCTCTGGCGCTGGAGACGGCAGCAAAGGGGCTTTTCCTGATGTAGCTGGAGATAGCAGGAGCCCTGCCATATCTGCAGCCGGGTAGCAGATTACCATGTCCGCAATGTCTGGGAGGGACACTGGGTGGTGTTGCTTTTCCCAGGCTTCCCATCGCTCTCCATCTCTGGCCCACAGGAGGTTGATCACATCAGGGAGGGCCTCTTCAGCATTCCTCCCAGGCTCCACCAGCCAGCGCCAGATTCCCTCGGAGGAGAGTGAATTCGTCAGCCTCTGAGCCAGTGGGACCTCTTCCCCTGATGCCGGACACTCAGGATCCTCCATCTCCTGCCATGCGTGGCTCTGGCTGAGTGGCAGGTACCTGACCTCGCCACACAGGAAGCACCACGCTTCCTCATCCAGACAGGCGAGGCAAATATCTGGCGTGGTAGAGATGCAAAGGGACCCGCGACCGGTCCCACGCTGTTGTTGCTGCACCTCCTGCTGCTGCTTTCTCCTGCCACTTCTTCCCATTTTTATTTATTTTTTTTTCCAAAAGGACACTTCAAACAAAAAAACAAAACAAGTTTTTTTTTTTTTTTTTTTAAAACATACAAAAAACGCTTCCCTGGTCTGACGTGTGGAGGCTGGGTTTATCCCTCTTCAGACACCATATGTGACCGGGATGACGATAGTGGTGATGTCAGACCCGGAAGAACACAGAAACCAAAACACATGATGGTGGTGAACCTGAGACGCTACAAACAAAAAGAGTTAAACAAAACACACAACACTGAAAATAAAGGGCACATTGGCCAAACAAACAGATAGACAAAAAAAACAGAAAACGGACGTGGACGAACCCAACAAACAAGTACCGTGCTGGCACTTCCAGCACACTGTAGCAAGTGCTATATTTAATTCAACTCTCCTCTCTCTCACCCGTTCTCCACTTCCCGAACTCACAACCCCGTACAGGAGCGGGGCACTCTGCCACAGTGAGTCAAGGATACCTGGCTGGAAAACTAGCCCACAGATGAGACAGAAGATGAGTCACATTCTGACTCCTTCATCCACCCTATTAAAGACTGCCTACATTGGCATATTCTTTATTACTGCTGTACAAATTGTAAAACCCTTTGAATGCACACAGCTCTCACAGTATGGTTTTATGGTCCTTAAGACTTGTGGAGTTTGAATGTGATTTTACTGTGCATTTTTGGTTGGAGGTAAGGAACAGGATAAGAGATATTGTTGAAATGGGTTGCACTTGTAGACACACAGGGATACCAAATCATAATCCGGTTCGTGATGTCCGCTGGAGATTTCTAGCAGGTCATAAAATATATATTAATTTTGTAAATGCTAACTAATTGGTTCTCCATCACTCATCACTTTTGTTTTAAACCATGTGTGCTCATTCAGCCTGCCCTAAGAATGCCTTACTAACTTATTCCTACCTGAATGAACTTGCTGGCAAAGGGCAGGGAGGGCAATCTTTGGACCTGTGTACTCATGGAAAATGGAGTTCAGAATGGGTTTGTGGTGTGCAAACACAGCTTTATCTGACAGGTAAAGAGGGCCAGAAATCCACTAATGTACTAAAGGGTACATAATATTGTGGTGCTACTGACATTACTAAGAGAACAGGTAACAGTTGTGTTGCATCTGAGGGCTAATATCTGGAAACAAAAATAACCACAATAAATTAACGTTCTAACCATATCTATAGCACTACCAACGTTATCAATGGATAAAAGTTAAAAAAAAAAAAAAAAAAAAAAAATAGGCATTTCCTTTTATAGATTAAAAATGGTGGCTGCTTCCTCCTATCTCTCTGCAATCAAAGCATGTGACCAACAGCACAGGAAGTGATTACCGGGAAGCTACAGTTTAGATGTTCTCAAGCATTTCATTTGAAAAACCTGATGAAAGGTAAAACAAAACAAAATGAGCAAAGGACTCATTTGCTCTTCAGTACAACAATAAAGGGGGTCAGTGATGACTTTGCTGATGCTAATGAGATTGAAGAAAATGGATTTTCAGTACTTGCCATGGCTGAGAGAGCGCAATATTCATGACTGGAAGAGTGTCTGTGAAGTGTAGCCAGTGTAGCCAGTGCAGCCAGCCTCTTTAAGAACAGGGGAGTTGAGAGCAAGCTTTCCATGATGTCATGTCCTTATCAGATTCACAAACTCACACTAAACTCTGGTTGGACAGTTAAGACTGTTAATATGTGAGAATCTGGTGTGCTCTACTGTCAAAACAGTTTGCTCTATTATTTTATTAGGTCACACGTGGTTTTAGTTTATAACCCATTAAGAAATATCTACTTAATAGGGTTTGATTTATTTAAAGGCACTTTATACATGTTACTGTAGTAATGTTTATCAATGATATTGGGTTTTATTTTATTATACATTTTTTATTTAGTTTATAAATAGGTTAATATAATACAAATTGAACAAAAGTTGTGAACAGTTTACAAACTGCATGTGTCACAATAATCCATATTGTTTTAACAATGTACGTTCCATCAAGCACACTTATTTCCACTCCTGATAATGTCACCCTCCCTTATTATCACTCCTGATAATGTCACACTCCACTTATAATCATTCCTGATAATGTCACCCTCCACTTACTATCACCAGCCAGAATCAGTGTATGAGTATATCAAAACAAAACATGAAAGTGATCTCCTATTTTAAGAAGACTGCAGACTATACTATACTGAACCTGACTTCAAACACATCATGGTCTTGTTTCCCTTACCTGGGTGAGTGGTGATTCTTGTTTGTGTTTCATTAAGCAGCAGAACTTTAAACATTGCATTGCTAGAAAATTGTGCTTCAAGTTGTTTAGCAGTTGGGCATTATTTATTGGGTGTTTGGAAGAATGAAGATGAAAGCAGGCATGACATTTGTGTGCTCTAACGATTAAACACCAGTTCCTGCACATCCTTTTCCCATCAAAACACGTCAAACATTTCCACCTGGAAGAATGACGGCCAGAATGACAGCAATTCTTGTTACTGGCCGGCCATTGGTCAAGCAGCAGTCTCGCACTGTGTTTGGATCTCTGTGATACTAGCGGGTATGGTCTGATAACATCGGAGTGATCATTTATTATTATCACGCTTTACTTGATGGGAAACTGTTAACATTTTGTTTACTACCGCGTTCACAAATTCTGCTCATTTTGCTTTTAGAGTATTACTATACAGTAAACAATTCAGAAACTAATAAAAAGGTATAACAATACAAAACCTGTGCTAATTTGAAAAAAACATTTATTACAAGAGAAACAAATATAAGGGTGATTTAAATCTACTGGCTGACAGCTTTGCTATAGGTTACTATATCTATTAATTGTTGGTGTGATAGTTGTTAGGACAAACAAGCACAATGAATTGTGGCCTTGGGTTGTTATTAATCTGTTGGCCTTGCTTCACCTCACTGTACTGAAATAGGCAGGTAGAGGCATTGAATGATGAGAAACACAATTCTAGGACCAGCACCCCAGGTGCATAGTGTGGAGGAGTTCAAAATCCTTATGTTGCCTCACTTTAGTCAGGGATATTCAGCAATGCGATGGATTAACTGCTGCTTTACCTGATTTGGTACTTAGCCATTTCATGTACAGTACTGTATGTTCAAGGTCTGATTGCAGCTGGACTGCACTAACCCCAGACTTCTGTCAGGCTGCTCTTTAGCACAGCATTTAAGTACAAGCAAGAAGCAGTCTAATCCTTTAATCCTTTAACTGTTGCACTTAGAAAATCTGTATTAATGCATTAAAAAAATAGCTTCAAATGTATTAGACTTTTTTTTAATGTTTCTTACCTCTCTGTGATGTTTCTTATTACAATCATTCAAATGTTGTTTATTACTACAGTCTGTATTAAGGTGTTTTCACCTGAGCTGAGATGTTCTCTGCTACTTTGGATCATGCTTCCATCTATTTTGCTGACAATTAAATTCTTTGAACTAAATGCTGATAGCACTCATATAAAACCCACATATATCTGTGGCAGGTGAGGCAACTAGAACTGAAGAACATCTCCTGAACTCAAAGCAACTGAATACAGATCTGTGGTATAAAGGTCTTCACAAATAATGCTGGTGGTTCAAACAGGAGTTAAGAAAAGAACAAAAAAAAAGTTGTGGCAATCAGTTGTTCATGTGAATGAATGGAAGCGGGCTGGTGGAAAAAACATGAAAGGTGTGAACTGTAAATGCCAATCATTAATAGCTTTGAAAAAACATACATTGAAAAATATAATAATTGAAATGCATGTTAGCAAAGATTACTGTGTTAGTTCTGTGTTCACTTAAGCAGGTTTGTGCTTCTAAAACAGCTACGTAATCTACCACTAGCTGTTATCCTGCCAGCCTGGGCTTCACTGGCATCAGACAGCTTTAGTAATTGAAGATGCATTGGACTTTCATTTTTTAAGGGAGGCAATGAGAATGCCCGAGAATTATTTTATGTGAGATGCTTCATCTGCAGTGTTTCAAGTTTTCTGATAGACCACAGGGGTATCTAATTTAGACTCCTGCTCTATATTTTCTCCTTCAAGTCAGCATGTCCTGAAATCACTGGTCTGGCTAAATAAGAAGATTTGATTTGATTTGGAATGCCCACAACATGTGCAGCCCTGAGAGTGATGTTTTTTTAATTTGAAGTTAAGCATATTTAAAGCACATGGAAGGCTAAGACTCTGATCTACTGCAATGAACGCAGGCAGCTAGTCACTGAAAGGAGGACACACATTTGCCACTTCAGTCGTATCACACGTGGTGGGTCAACCAGGAACTGGTGTGTTAGGGGTCTGGTGGCACTTTGAAAACATAGGACCCTCATATCAAACCGCCAAGGCCACCTGTTACTTTTCCTGCAGGTAAAACTCATATTTGTGGCATGTATTATTCAGGATGAAGCAGGCAACTTTGTGGTTCTCAAACAAGTCTATTATAGGTGTAGAAACTGAAACTTTAAACAAACTAAATCTCCCTTTAGTGTAACAGTATAATACTGTAGTAGTAAACGTTTACTTTTGTATAAACTACAGGAGTTTACAGCTTTATAAGAAGACTGCTAGTGCCTCTTGTAGTTAAGAAACACAAACATCCACTATAGAACAGTGTGAAAGCAAACTGGCAAAATCAAGCAGATGAAAGTGACAGCCATATCTGACTTCTGAAGAGGCAGAAAGTATTCAACAAGAAAATGCTGCAACAATGATAACAAAACATGACTACAAATGAATTGTAACAGAGAACTAGGGAATTCATTAAACTTTTAAAAACAAAGCATACTCCCCTTTACATATAAAGCTGACATTGTATGTGTATAAAATTACAGCCTTGGTGTATGTTTTTTTTATAGCAGTGGCTTTTTGAGGAGAGGATTTTCTTTCAGATTACATCCCATTACCTTATCTCACATACAAGATGATGCTTTCAGCAGTGTCAGTTACAGTAGAGTGACACACAACACGGCACTGCCTTTTGCACTGACATGACCATTACTTTAGATTAGTGAAAACAAATCTATATTTAAAAATCAATATTTTGAGGAAAGATTTTTTTGGTAACACTTGGCCTCAAATGTATATGAACCCCAGAAGTACCTACGTTTCAAGGTATACCTTTATTATAACACACTTACTGTAATAGGTTACCATGGGAGTTCATATGCTGCCATTTCAAGTGTGTTGCCTATTAGTTTTATTAGCTTACATCTCTGTGTTTCTTCCATGTGACTTCTTTGAGATGCAGGACTGATATCCAACAAAAACACTCAGCTATTTATTATGTTGTAACTGCGTCTTTCATATAGAAAATGTGAGACCTACTAATTGACGATAATACATATTACCTAAGATCTACTGGAAATATTTTGGTGTTACCTCTGTTTCCTTTATGAGTTAGTCCCACCATCACTGTTATTTATAGGTTTGTTAATTTATTACATATCCAGCATTCGCGATGTATTGAGGTGTCTGCTACTGTTGTTTATGTTGAGGACAAGGTGGCAAATAGTAATCCTGAGGTGGCAGCAGGACCAATACAATCAATATGATCACTGAGGTTCTGAATCAGTTCTGAATACTGTGCTCTCATATCCAGCAGCAGTGTTATTCCAATGACATGTTATCACCCAAATGTGGAGCGAGCAAAGTATTTTGTGTGCAGTCGAGCACTGGTCAAGGAAACCCATTCTGTATGCAGTCTACCAATGTTCTGACCCTCGGTCAGGTAAGGGTGACCTTCCTTCAGTTACCTTCCTTCCTTCACTAAATTCAAAGACACTAGATAAATAACACAAATTCATTTTTTCCAAACAAATGTTTAACTTGAAACTAGAACTATAAAGTGATGTTTTTACAAAAACTAAAACTAGTAATCAGATTAGCAAAATGAATAATAAGCTTAATAAATTTGTTTGACAAAGGTTCTGACTATGAGTCTTCAGCAGCAAGGCCTCATTTTGTTGACCTTTGACTGGCCTTGTTAACCAGGTTTCACTAGATTTAATTACAACCGAGTAGCTAATACCAAAGGATTATAAAGAGAAGCTGCTTTATTGGATTGAAGAGATTATTTTTGTATTAGTATTGTTTAAATACAATCTGAAGTTTACAACATATATTATGTTATACAATATCTACATTTACTGTAAGTAAGAAATATGAATCACTTGGCTAAATCCTTGTTTCAAGTCATCTTATTGTTCATATATTTTTATATTGTGCATATTTTTTATTAATCGCAGTTATTTTATTATATTTATTTATTTATTTATATTTAACACGCGTTAGTTGCATTGCGGTGTCTTGAGTTTTTCGGCACACTGTACTTTAACCCCGGCCACGGCAACATTGCATGGATTGTCTGACTGCAGTTACTGTTTAAACAGAAAGTTATTTACTGAACCGCGTAACGGAGCAAAGCACTAGAAATGAATGGGAGGCTTATTTATTTTTTTAAAACGTTCAGACGGCTCACTGGACGCAAAGGCGCTTACTTGGCCACTTGCAAACCCAGACTCCCGAAATTCATTCTGGTGCAGTTGTGTTTTCACCGTGTTCTGATTGGCCGGTGGAGACCAAGCCTTAGCAACGTCTCTTTGTGTGGTGATTGGTGCTTGGTAACCATGTGATATCGCTTTAAGATGTTGCTTGGAGTAGCTTGTGTATGCAACCATGGAGGAAAGCTGATTTGTCTCACACACAGAAGCGAAAGTGGAGTATGCGTGCACATCCACTATATCCGCACTTAGAGGAACCACTTCACAAACTGCGCCCTCTTCCACTTTGGGACATTTCTGAGTGTTTCATGAAGAACTAGAACTTGTTTTGGGACGTGTAATGACGTCTCGGTGATTATTCTACCCCGAGCAAATCTGCAGAACTCTTGCTGAGAAGTTCGTCTTGGTGTGTGGCCACCGGGGAGATTTTTTTGTTTGTTTGTTTGTTTTTGGTTGTGGTCTGTCACTTGCGAGTGTCGATGAATCTCGATAGCATTAAACATCCCACAATTCTTTCGACATTGTTTAAAATGGCAGATGATAATGAACTTATCGGGGCTTCAGAATTTATTAAAGGTAAGGCAGAGTGTGTGTCTCAGTCGTTTTAGCGGTAGATTACAGTGATGTATTTAAATAACTGTGCAGAGACGCCACACTTGGCTTAGTCTGTGTTACTATAGGGAGGAGGGGGTGTCTGCGTGTGTATAAGTACGTTGGTTGCTGGGGGCTCCGGTCATAACACTTGACCTAAAAGAAAAAAAGATAGTACGTCACTAAACTCGCGTATCTATCTAAAAAGACTAAACCAGAAAAATGTGTTCCTGTATTATAATTATAGAGGGACAATAAACCACGCTACTACAAATGACAATTTTAGTATTTTAATACATTGGTGATAGTTGCATGCATTTACTGCGTATAAATAAAGTGGCCTATAGATTCACCAGTTTCATATATTTGTGCCCATTATTTTAAAATAAAAAGTTAAAGGCAGTGATACATTCACACAACTTTTTGGTTTCTGTTGTCAAAAACTGGTTTTAAATTAAGACGTCAGAAATGTTTTAGACAGTATATTACGAAGGTAAACTAATGGTGTTCATCAAAGAATACGTGGCTATTACGATTACATATTTCTTAAAATGTAGTATATCGTACAGGAGGATACAGAGGCGGTCATGGATTTAGGCATGCGGTGAAAAGCGTAAAATGTCTGAATCTTAATAGATCTTGGGGAGGTACATCAAATGCAAACACTGTAACACAATTTTTTGTTCCTGGGTAGTAAGTGTTATTTCCTAATTGCTTATGCCTCAAAAGTATAGAAAATGGCCATTTTCTATACTTTTGAGGCATAAGCAATTAGGAAATAACACTTACTACCCAGGAACAAAAAAAAAAAAAAAAAAAAAAATTAGTGCTATCATTTTTTAATATTTAATCTATAGAGCGCCTTTCATAGTGGACCACCATCACAAAGCACTTTTCAAGATATGAGACTAGGGTGTGTGAACTGTGCTTCAGCTGCAGAATCACTTACGACAACATCTCACCAGAAAGAGGGAGCACAAGGAGGTTAAGTGATTTGCTCAGGGTCACACAACGAGTGAGTGGTTGAGCTGGGATTTGAACCAGGTATTTGGGGGTTACAAGCCCGTTTCTTTAACTACTGGACCACACAACCTCCTTATCATTACATCACTAAAATGTTGTACAGGACAGATTTGTCTACCTGCTCTGTAAACAGCTACCAAAATTAACAGGCATACTTTCATCCTGCTGTCAAAGTGAAGCAGATTATGTCTCAGTAATAGTACATTACCACACAAGCACAAATGTTACATTTGAAACTTTATCCATATTTTCACTAGCTTGCTCAGGCCATGTGATTAACTGATTGCTTTAATATCTCTGAAATGTGCACTTAACACACTGTAATACTTTTTTATGCTGTATGAACATATTTATGGATATCAGTGAAAGTCTGAATTCAATTTTCTGTAGTCTCAGTGTTTTGAATCATAAGTATTAGCTAATCTCTTGATGGACAAGGGATATGTACAGAACTTTTAAGTAAAATAAGTCTTCAAAACAGAATTGACCCCCTGGAACCCAACAACAGTAGGCCAGATAGAAAATCTTCTCCACATTGGGTGGCCATTTAAATTATTTGCCAGATTTGCGCATCACAGATGCTTCAGTCTTGTGATGCCTGTTATTTCTCCTGGGTACCCAACACCCTCATAAGTCACAACACACCATTCCCAACAGAGAAGTTGTGCTATTCTTTCTCATTCTTTTCTGCATAATTAGGATTTGTTTTCTTATTTTTTGTCTCTGATTCTTGCACCTCTATTTGTTTTTCGCTTCTTTGTTGGCATCTCTGCCATATTTTCTTATTCTGCAATGAAACATTTTAGTGCATGACATAATGGTAACAGATACTGTTTAATATGGCTGCAAAATATGGTCATTCACAAAATTTAGAGGAAATACTTACATTTTAGGTGTCTTCTCTTCAAGGAGCTGATGTTGAGTAGCACTTGCGTAGAAACATGTTTGTTTGATGCTGCCATCCAGTGTTATTCCTTTTCATTTAACGTAAATTAATGTCGATACCATAAAATTGCATTAGTTGTTCTACGGGGCACTTGTATAATAGATGATTGACAGTTGAAGTTGCCGGCTATATTCCTGGTATATTTTTGCTGTTGGTATGAGGTTAGAAAATCTTTAATGCCATTCCTTTGGGATTTATATTGAACCATGAGAAGAAACATTTAGGTCTGAAAGTGTTGTACGGGACATGGCATTATGCATAAAATTGTGTTGCCTAATTTTTCAGTAAATAGTCGCATTTTAATTTTTCAGTTTAGTAGCACTTTCTAGAGAACCGCATCAGGTAATTTGTGTTGTTACATGTTAACGCAATATTTATTTTTTTAAATGAAGCTACTATTCAAAAAGCAGTGGGGAAAATGTACAAAAAAAATGTTGAACTTGCATGCATGTTTTAATATAAAAAATGTGTTTAAATGTGAAAATCATTCTTAACCCTAATAATATAGGTTCTTGGCTTTGGACAAAAATGCATGTTTGAAAAGATTAAGGCACGTTTTATTTTTTATTACTCATGTCTGCTTTACAACGGAATCACCCTAATGGTTCTGACAGTACTTCAGTCTGCACTTACGTTGGTAGCTAGTGTGTTCAGATAAACATTTGCAGCCCATGGGAATGTTTAATACAAGTGTAAGTCAATGGAAAGACACATTGATCCTAAGAAAAGTGACAGTACCCGAGCTACTGATGTCACTGGAAAAAATATAAATCAAAGCTTTGGAATTTGGTTGGAATCCCATGTAAATTACAATAGGATTTACACAGCAAACAACGTTCTGCAGGAGTTATTTGATATCTTTTACTTTGAGAAACATGTCCAATGAATCTCTTTACTTGTTTTTAGACAGTCGAACTGTCATAGTTTGGATAATACGTTATATAAATATTGAATGAATGTTATTGACTTGTATTTGTTGTTGATTTGCGTTTTTTGAAGGTGAACATGGAAATAAGTATCTAATATTGTGCATGATAGAGCCGTTACTGTTTTTGCATTTTAACACATTTTCTTATTTCCAGATCGATTGTATTTTGCAACCCTAAGAAACAAGCCAAAAAGTACAGTAAACACGCATTATCTCTGCACAGATGACGAATTTGTCTATGAAAAGTAAGTTGCCAATTTTTTCCCCCCTCCAAACTTGTATGTGTCTCACAAATTTCAACTGTTCAGTACTTTTGCAAAATTGATATTTCGCTAAACATGTAGCCTGTTCTTGTTTAAAATCACAATCAAATAAACCTGGACAGCTTCCTTAATATACCTGCTTCGGTTATTTGTCTCCTAGATATTTTTTGAAGTAGTTAAATGCAGTTTTCCTAATGTGAAAGTATAGTGTGTTATTTAAAGGTTTTATTTAGAAACTAGGGGCAATTCTGTTTAGTTCTGTAATTTGCCTTATAAAAGTACTTGTTTTAATGTTTGCAGCCATTACAAGTATTTCCTATTGCATTTACTCAAATTAAGCTTTTTATTTTCTGTGTTAAGTTGCTTTGACCTCAATTTTTGGAGCTGCTCTTCTGTAGTTGCCTGTCATAGACATCTGTTTCCTAGGCTAGATCCACCAATAAAAGGGTCTTCAGAAAGTAAGAGCCAGCGCCATCTTGTGCACAACTAGATCGAGCCAGGGTTACAGATGCTGGCAACTAGAACAGGACAAGAAATTGTAATTTGAAGCTACTTACTCCTTTAATAAAAGGGACCTTAATGAAAACAAGACTTTCTAGACTTGGCGAGCAATGGCCAAGTGAAACCAGTTAACCATTCAGCAATGAAAAAGATCAACCGTCTCCTCTCCATTCTTACTGAGTGTTGGATTTTGTTTCAGCTTTTATGCAGACTTTGGACCTCTCAACTTGGCAATGTTATACAGATACTGCTGTAAACTGAACAAGAAACTCAAAGTAAGTTTATAAAAATACAATAGCATGAAATAAACCTGCCACAATGCTGTTTGTTTAAAAGAACACACTGCTGTCTGAACACATGAACACCATTATTATGGTTTTAGGAATAGTCTAATGTGAATATTGTGTCCTGTTGTGTACAGTGTTATTCTGTAGAAAATGTGCATAATTTTCTATATTTAAGGATACATTGGGATTTTATTGTAATTATTATTGGAGGTTTTCTTGATTGCACATGTTACAGTAGTAATTTATTTATCATCTGAAAAGGTGAGCACCCTGTGTTCCTAATTAGATCAGACTACAGTGAGTTTTCAAAGAACATCTGATTAGGGTTTTGCTGTAAGATTCTAATACTCACAATTCATCAGTTACATGTTTTTAAATAACTGCTGCAGGCCAGAAGCAGAACTGGTTAATCCACATACTAATAGTATGGTATACCAGATTTAGTTTACCCAGCTGACCTTCAGCGTGGCGACATCATGCAGTGCGATAACAACCAGCAAGTAAAGTCAATTAGTGTGGAGGATTCTTAAATTGACATGTGTTTGTTTTGTTTTTTGTTTGTTTTTTTGCCAGCAGTTGTCATGCCATTGAATTGGGAAGCTGGATCATTTCTATTTTTTGTCTGGGGATTATGAAAGCTTCTTTTCTGGCTTCTGGTTGATAGAACAAGATTAGGTTGCTGTCTGGTGTGACTCAGATATTAAGGGTCATCTCAGTATTCTGTGTGCATGCAGCTGTTTAATGCAGTTATCTGTGCAGATGCAGATATTATTTTATACTGTAAATCAATTTACAGTAAATGCTCAGTTGTAGCAGACTCTCTGGTGCACCGTTATTCCGTATTTAATTTAGTACTGTTTGACATACATTTTAATGTAGTTACATTTTAATTCCAGGAGATCATTTGAAATTTTATTTCTTTGTCTGCTACAGTGTTCTTCAGTGGTTTTGCCTGCTGTGTAATCATTTTAATACTGCAGACTGTGTTTATATTCCACATTGTTTACATTGCCCATAGCTAGTTTTAACAACACAAGTTTTCCTCTGTCTTGAGTTTGATATGCACACTTCTGCTGGTACTGTTTGCAGAAGTGTGGGGTTATACCTGACACATTCAAGCTCAGTAAACACGCCAGGAGAGAGGGGGTGTGTTTTGTTGAGAAAAAACTGTATTTAAGGAGACAAAGCAAACAAACTGTACTAGAAGCAAGGTGTGTTTTTGTGGTAAAGTAGAACCCTCAAAGGGTGAAAAGTGAAAGACTGGACTGTAAACAGAGCTATATTGTAGCAGAACAAAGATTACGGGACACTGTCTTTTGCATAATTAATAGAATTCGGTGGAGGAAACGGCAAGAACATTGCATGCCCTGTTGCATCCTTATTTTGGATAGCTGGGGTTAATTTAGGTAACATGGCCACACACTAGGTTTCTGATATTCTGTTGACTTGTTCTTAGATGTATAAGTTTACTGTACAATCTACTGTATGCATTGTGTCTTTTCTTGTATTTAAACAGAAGATGTGTAGTTCCTTGGCTTGTACTGTATTAAGAATGCTGAAGGTAAAGACGTAAAGCATTTTTATTTATTTTTTCATTTGTGACCAACATACAGAACATCCTGTTGCCTTTCCATTGTTTGTTTGTTTTTGTATTGGATGTTGCTATGGGGAGTAGAGTCCTGTGAATGCCCCTGGTTTTAGTTAGCATGTCTGAAGCTGTGTAATAAAATAAGCTGCAACTGCAATGACTGTGGCTTGCTGGTTTCAACACCATAGTCGACGCTTTAAGCCGCTTTCTGGCTGTTATTTACTAAAGCTTGCTTGCAGGGGGAGCGTGCGAACAGCACTTTGCTTAACCAGAACTAAGCAAACATGGTAACCAGACACTACATTTGTGGTTCTGTTTGTAGGTCTCACTTTTGCAATGTGCTTGGTATTGTTGCATGGCATTTTGACATATTGTGCTGTGATTTAAAGAGGTCTGCTTTGGCCTTGATGTTTAACCCACAAATGTTAGAGCTTTGGGGAAAAAACCACAAACTAAGCGAATGAGGAATTAATATATTTAATTGATGTGAGAATGAATTGCAACTCGCTAAGGAAGCAAGCAGTTTCTACTAGCATCTATTGGTTATCGGGTGGGATGCACCAGTGCAGTGGTGTTGAGGGGTGTATGTCCCACTTTTCTTGACATCAGATTCTGTGGCAGTGAGCTGACTGGACAGGAGTCCTGGCCTCTACTTCATTGGGCTAGTGAAACTGACTGGTCAGAACATATCGCCTTGAATGTCACTACAAATTTGGTTATTGAATGCTGTGTCCTGGGAACAACGCGTCTGAATGTCATTGAACATTTGTGTTCCATGCAGTTGTTACACATTCTGTGAATTCCACATCCTAAAAGTACAAAGTCCCCTTTGGAAGTTAGTTAATGCCATTCATTTGAACATGTATTATGAATTTTTTGTTGTAATGTCTGTATGTGTATCTCTCTCTGACACTCTGAGATGTCTGTTATGTTATTCGGAAAGCAGCCAGATTGCAGAGGTTTTTTAATATGCGTTGGCTCATGTTTGAAATGTTTTGGGTGAATTGGCTTGATACATAATGTGCATCTTGGAAAACAAAATCTTTTCTATTTGGTATATCATCTATTTTGCACTCGGTTCCATGGCTACTGCTTGGCTGCCAGGCTTTGCGCTTTGTGCACACTGAGCGTATCATGGAAACGCTTCTGAATCCCCTTGATTGATTAGTCATGTATATTTGATATCATCTGTGGATTGGATTAGTTGCACATTCTACAGTTGGCACACAGAATCAGTATTTTTTTTTAATTAGCACTGCACACCGTATTATTGCTTCAGTTTTTTTTTTTTTTTTTTTTAATACAAAAAGGTCATATATTTGGAAGTGACATTAAACTGAGAATTATGTTTTAAATTACTATATTTGTGTTCTGTAGCATCTTTGTCCAGATACTGTAAATTAAGTAGTATAGATTTTTAATTTTTAATTTCTCAGCTGAATAGAGACATCTTTATTCAAAGCTGCATTTAAGCGAAGGAATGTCAAATGGTTTTCTGTGTGCTCGTGCGTTAAATATTTCTAGTTTTGAAACTGGCATTTTCTTTTTAACATGAGAGGTTTGCTCCTCCTTACAGTTATGTAGATTCTTCCTTAATGATCACGATTACACGCTTAAGATTTTATCAAACACTCTTTCAATTGTAGCATTAACTGCTCTATTGCACGCAGGCCTTAAGTTAATCCTTAGCAATAAAATGTCAAAAACAGTTTCTCCGGATTTTGCAAATGTGTAGTGCATAAAACATATTGTGCTACATCCCGCTGCATCTTTCCTGAGCCAGCCTTTGACAGAACAAAGACTCTGTAAAATGTGTTTTAAGGTACGTCAATCCTGTTGTAAACCACAAAAATACTCTTGACCCTCTATGGTAGTATGTTTTAAGCACGCTGAGTTTGGACGATTATTCATTTATTTATTACTGGCTTGCATGCACCCGATTTTCTGTTTGTATTTGTTTTTTTAAGTAAAGCCACTACCACTGTAGAGGGGAGAGAGACTGAATTAAAGAAATACATTAAATGGAACTTCTTTAACAAGCCGTACTGTAGGATGCATACAGGAAGAGAGAGGAACAGAGAGTACCTTGGTGCTAGGGGTGCTCCATTGCGCTGCTAGGACCTGTAACCAAACTCTTTGAATAGTGTTTGTACTGTACGCATTGACCTGCGACCTAAATGTGAAATGATACTTCAAGGTTGGATTAATTGGAAAGTTTTCAGGTACGGTTCATGAGATTGGTTATGTAGTGTGGACATAGCCGAAAAGTCTATTATAAGGAGATGATGGTGAAAATTCAAAGCATGTTCACATGATCAGTGCATAAGGGCCCACATTTTGCTCGAGAACCCTAATAGAAAGCAGACAAAAAAACAAAACAAGATTAAACAGTACACTTTAAACTGAGATCATGCATGTTCCACTTTTGCAAAAACCATTGTTAAATTTAGTATTTAGTGTTACCACTGCTTGTCTTTAAACTGATTTGGCAGTGTCCCCCCCCGTCCCCGTCCCCCCCAAACCATCAGAACAATGAAACTCTGTGTTTGCCTTTTTTTTTGGCACCAAAACAAAGAGTTTCCTCAAGCCAATATATCTGCCGCATGCCATACAGTGCCATGTCAGAAGTACATGCTAGTGCAAGTCTGCTCCATAGAAAGTGCTTTCCACCTGTCTCACGTTTCTTGTTTGCACACATGGCTTCATACCTACCATGTCAACCTTTTTAATTCCACTTCGCCATTTTCCGTAACCAAGATATGCAGTTTATCTGCCTTCAGCTTCTTCAGCTCTTCAATCATGTCATAGTAACCCACAACCATTTATAGACGTTTGTAGACGTTTCACTTGAACTGTTCAATTGTCATTTTTGTCATCTGTCAATTCGTCAACTGTAATGTGGGTCTTTTTTAAAATGTTTTTCTAAAGATACTATGATTTGAGAGTTAATAGGTATGATTGGAATTCAACTTATTCCACTGACAGGCAAGAGCACTTTTGAAATGGATTGCTTCAATTGTAATAAGATGTTGCCAGAGAGCAGAATGATACATTTTGCCTCTTGGGAAAGGCTCTTTACAGCTCTGTTCTTTGTACTGAATAGTGAAAGGTAACTAGACATACCCTGATGCCCAAAAAAGCCATTTAAGCCTGACCGAAACTATAAAATTGTTCGGTCACCTGGGAGGTATAAATACATGTAGCCGCTTGCAATACAATGTTCCAAAATAATGTCTAAACACTTGAAGCTCTTCATGTTATGTATGTTTGTTTTTTATTATATGGTATGAATTTTGGTGATGACAAATGATAAAATGGTTCTGGTGAAAGAAATCAACAGATGCATCAAATGCAATGCTGTAGTGTTACAAGTTGCTGTTGCTTTCATGTACCTAATCATTTCCTGTACTGCAGGTCAAATGTTCGAACTGCGATCCAATCACGTGACTTTCAATTAGAAGCAAACAGTAAAACATTTTCATCTGTCTTGTATTAAACAAAAGTAAAATGTGTATCCTCATGAAAGGGAAACCAATGATAAGATTGATCACACAAATAAGATATACAGTGCCGAGAAAGTTTGTGAACCCCTTAGGATTTTCACATATTTCAAACCTAAAATGTTAGTAGATCTTAAATCTAGTCCTAATAATAGCTAAAGATAACCCGATTAAACAAATGACACAAAAAAATAATACTTTTTCAACATTTATTTATCCACAAATGATTCAACATTCAATATCCATGTGTGAAAAAGTATGTGAACCTTTAGATTCAGTAACTGGTGACACCCCCTTGAACAGCAATGACTTCAACTAAGCGCTTCAACTCAGTCTCTCACATCGGTTTTGAGGAATTTTGGCCCATTTCTCCTTACAGAGCTGATTCAACTTGGTGACATTTTGAGGGCTTTCTTGCATGGACAGCTTGCTTCAGGTCCTGCTGCAACATTTCGATGGGGTTTAGGTCCGGACTTTGACTAAGCCATTCTAAAACGTGGAATTTCTTCTTCAGCAGCCAGTCTTTTGTAGATCTGCTTGTATGTTCAGGATCGTTGTCTTGCTGCATGACCCACTTTCGGTTCAGTTTCAGCTCACGGACGGATGGCCTGACATTCTCTTATAGAATCTTCTGATAGAATGCAGAGTTCATCGTTGTGTCAATGATGGCTAGCTGTCCAGGTCGTGAGGCAGCAAAGCAGCCCCAAACCATCACACTCCCACCACCATGTTGACGGTTGGGATGAGGTTCTTCTGTTCGAACGCAGTGTTTTGGTTTTTGCCAAACATAACATTTCTCATTGACACCAAAAAGTTCTACCTTTGACTCGTCTATCCAGAGAACATTGTTCCATGAGCCTTGTGGATCACCTATGTGCTCTTTGGCGAACTTCAGATGGGTAGCAATGTTCTTTTTAGAGAGCAGTGGTTTCCTCCCTGCTATCCTTCCATGAACACCATTCTTGGTCAGTGGATTGGTGGAGCCCCAAATCCTTAGAAATGGTTTTGTAACCCTTTCTAGGCTGATGAGCATCAATAACTGTCCTCAGAAATGTATTTTGATCATGGCATGACGTGTTTCCACACACGTGTATGGTGAAGACCAAACTCACAAAGTTTCTGATCTTTATATCTTTAGACCTCCCAAACTCACCCCTGAAGGTCTACCTAATTATTTGAACACCTGGTTCTAATTATCCCCTATTGAGCTGATAAAACCAGGGCTTCACTTAATTTCACATACCCTGAATCATAATTACTCATTGTTTGTCTACTTTGTACATCATTTTGTTTCAAAAGACATGAAATTGGTTAATATAAAACTTAATGGATATTTAAGAAAAGGCTGGTTTTGATTCAAGAAGGCTGTCATAGAAAAACTATGGAATTTCCATAATTATCATTGGGGTTCACAAACTTTCTCGGCACTGTAGACGAATAGGGTTTTATTCTGTGCAATTTACAGTAATTGAATAGATTCTTAACATTCCTCAGGAATATGGCAAAGATTAATTTTAAATGGTTTGCATTAGCTTGCTGTCAAACATTTAATACAGACTTGTTTGGTCATGAATGATGATTTTATTTTTTTCTGTCAGTTATGCTGTACAATCAAATGATTAATCATCTTTAATCTTTTCATTTCCTGTGTTGTGATATTACTATTTGTAACTGTACTAGTACAAGTAATGGGTATATAACTAGCTAGATAACTAACTCAACAACTGTTTGTTGTATAATAAAATACTACAATAAAAAATATTTCAAAATAAGTATAAATTGTTAATTTCTGCAAACCCCTGTTTTTTTGAAGAAAAGAAGAAGGTGTAGTTGATTGTAAAATTCAAATTTTATATTGCTTTGAACATTTTTGTATGATTTGCAGCATATGAACTGAATTTTAACTGTCTAACTTTTATTTCATGTTTTTTTATTTAAGTCTTTTACATTGTCAAGAAAGAGGATTGTGCATTACACCAGCTTCGACCAACGCAAAAGAGCAAATGCTGCAGTTTTAATTGGTGCCTATGCTGTAAGTACTTTGTTGTTTCGACTGTGCAGATCTTGTGTTGCTTTTGAATTTAGCTTTGAATAGAAGTGATCACTGGATTAATGTTGCATTTCATCCACTCTGAAGAGCAGCATCTTACCAATTACAAATACTCTGGTTTTCAGGTACATTAGTACAGTGTGCAGATAAACAAAAGCTAAATCTTTTGTAGTTTATAGTACTGAGGCATTTCAAATCCCTGTGTACCAAAAGTTATACATGCAGTATCAGTGGATTTTGTGAACTGTAACATCCTGTATAATCCTGAGCAGCATTTCTTAATTTGTGCTACGTATAATTTAACAGCTTACATAAGAATGTAATATGTTTGTATTTATTGGGGGAATAAAAGTACTGCTTGTCAGAACTTTTTGTGAAATTTTAAAACCTTGGTCCATTTAAGGATCATTCACTGTGAAATCTCATATGGAGGTGACTGTCCCTGGTGTGGAAAAGCAGACCATGAATGTAAATACCCACGTTGTGGTATGCTAAGTATGCTAACTCTCTTAGAATGTGTCTGCAAGGGAATGTGCAAGAGTTCTAAAGGGAATGTGTAAGAGTTCTTGATGCAAAAAATCAACAGAAGGCCACCTAGGGATGAAATTCATGATTTTTTGTATTGTTTCTTTCTTTCTCGTGTGTGTGCAGTAGGGAAAGGTAAGGATCACAC